>NC_133725.1:1707697-1730197 GCF_048934315.1 Petromyzon marinus | reverse complement strand
CCTATGAAGGCCGGAACGGTACACGAGGGGGTGGGTGGCCAGCACCACGCCCGACCGCCTTTGTCTCCCTAGTGGCAATGGTTACACACCGCTCCAGGTACTCATTTGAGGCTGAGTCAACCTAGGGGAGGCCTGGGACCGGTTCAGACAAGGGGAGGCCTGGGACCGGTTCAGATAATCGTCACTGGTGTTGGCCGTGAGCAGGAATCGAACCCGGGTCGCCAGGTTCATAGCGCAGCACGCTAACCGCTACTCTATCGCTCCCCACGCACACACACACACACACACGCACGCACACACACGTGCACACACACGCACACACGCACACTCACACACGCACACACACACACGCACACACACGCACACACACACACGCACGCACGCACACACACGCACACACACGCACGTAGAACACGCACACACACAGGCACACAGGCGCACACACAGGTGCACACACAGAACATGCGCACCCACAGACGCACACGCACACACCCACACAGAACATGCACACACACATGCACACACACAGAACACGCACAGAACATGCGCACACACACACACAGACATATGTTGAATTTCTTTCGCACCGTACAAAGCCAACCATGCTAATCGAAGGCGCTGTGTGTGGGGGCAGGGCTGTGTGTGTAGGGGCAGGGCTGTGTGTGAAGGGGCAGGGCTGTGTGTGTAGGGGCAGGGCTGTGGGGACACCTGGTAGGGCTGTGTGTGTAGGGGCAGGGCTGTGTGTGTGTAGGGGCAGGGCTGTGTGTGTAGGGGCAGGGCTGTGTGAAGGGGCAGGGCTGTGTGTGTAGGGGCAGGGCTGTGTGTGAAGGGGCAGGGCTGTGTGTAGGGGCAGGGCTGTGTGTGTGTAGGGGCAAGGCTGTGTGTAGGGGCAGGGCTGTGTGTGTACGGGCAGGGCTGTGTGTGTAGGGGCAAGGCTGTGTGTAGGGGCAGGGCTGTGTGTGTAGGGGCAGGGCTGAGTGTGTAGGGGCAGGGCTGAGTGTGTAGGGGCAGGGCTGTGTGTGTAGGGGCAGGGCTGTGTATGTAGGGGCAGGGCTGTGTGTGTGTAGGGGCAGGGCTGTGTGTGTAGGGGCAGGGCTGTGTGTGTAGGGGTTAGGGCTGTGTGTGTAGGGGCAGGGCTGTGTGTGTAGGGGCAGGGCTGTGTGTGTGTAGGGGCAGGGCTGTGTGTGTGTAGGGGGCAGGGCTGTGTGTGTGTAGGGGGCAGGGCTGTGTGTGTGTAGGGGCAGGGCTGTGTGTGTAGGGGCAGGGCTGTGTGTGTGTAGGAGCAGGGCTGTGTGTGTAGGGGCAGGGCTGTGTGTGTAGGGGCAGGGCTGTGTGTGTGTAGGGGCAGGGCTGTGTGTGTGTAGGAGCAGGGCTGTGTGTGTAGGGGCAGGGCTGTGTGTGTAGGGGTTAGGGCTGTGTGTGTAGGGGTTAGGGCTGTGTGTGTAGGGGCAGGGCTGTGTGTGTAGGGGCAGGGCTGTGTGTGTAGGGGCAGGGCTGTGTGTGTAGGGGCAGGGCTGTGTGTGTAGGGGCAGGGCTGTGTGTGTAGGGGGCAGGGCTGTGTGTGAAGGGGCAGGGCTGTGTGTGAAGGGACAGGGCTGTGTGTGAAGGGGCAGGGCTGTGTGTGTAGGGGTTAGGGCTGTGTGTGTGTAGGAGCAGGGCTGTGTGTGTAGGGGCAGGGCTGTGTGTGAAGGGGCAGGGCTGTGTGTGTGTAGGGGCAGGGCTGTGTGTGTGTAGGAGCAGGGCTGTGTGTGTAGGGGCAGGGCTGTGTGTGTAGGGGCAGGGCTGTGTGTGTAGGGGCAGGGCTGTGTGTGTAGGGGGCAGGGCTGTGTGTGTGTAGGGGGCAGGGCTGTGTGTGTGTAGGGGCAGGGCTGTGTGTGTAGGGGTAGGGCTGTGTGTGTAGGAGCAGGGCTGTGTGTGTAGGGGTTAGGGCTGTGTGTGTAGGGGCAGGGCTGTGTGTGTGTAGGGGCAGGGCTGTGTGTGTGTAGGGACAGGGCTGTGTGTGTAGGGACAGGGCTGTGTGTGTAGGGGCAGGCCTGTGTGTGAAGGGGCAGGGCTGTGTGTGTAGGAGCAGGGCTGTGTGTGTAGGGGTTAGGGCTGTGTGTGTAGGGGCAGGGCTGTGTGTGTGAAGGGGCAGGGCTGTGTGTGTAGGGGCAGGGCTGTGTGTGTAGGGGCAGGGCTGTGTGTAGGGGGCAGGGCTGTGTGTGTAGGGGCAGGGCTGTGTGTGTAGGGGCAGGGCTGTGTATGTAGGGGCAGGGCTGTGTGTGTGTAGGGGCAGGGCTGTGTGTGTGTAGGGGCAGGGCTGTGGGGACACCTGGTAGGGCTGTGCAACAGGCAAGGCCAGTGCCTGCTGGTGCTGCTGATGATGGTGGTGGTGGTGCTGTTGGTGGTGCTGTTGACGCTGCTGGTGCTGCTGGTTGTGCTGCTGCTGGTGCTGCTGGTTGTGCTGCTGCTGGTGCTGCTGGTTGTGCTGCTGGTTGTGCTGCTGGTTGTGCTGCTGCTGTGCTGCGGGGAGTTGAACCAGCGTGCGGAACGCGGGCACCGGTTGCTTCGCTGGCACGGGAGCTGCAAGTTCACAGAGACAGACGCTCAGCGGACAGACACACAGCGGACAGACACACAGCGGACAGACACACAGCGGACAGACGCTCAGCAGACAGACACACAGCAGACAGACGCTCAGCGGACAGACACACGCTCAGCGGACAGACACACAGCGGACAGACACACAGCGGACAGACGCACAGACAGCGGACAGACGCACAGCGGACAGACGCACAGCGGACAGACACACAGCGGACAGACACACAGCGGACAGACGCACAGCGGACAGACACACAGCGGACAGAGGTCCCCACCATGAAGCCTGAGCAGGCCGCTGGGGGCAAGTGCTGCTGGGGAAACAGCAGGGCACATTGAGGGTGGCGGAGTAGTGGTGAGTAGTGAGTGGTGAGTAGTGGTGAGTGAGTAGTGAGTGGTGAGTAGTGAGTGGTGAGTAGTGAGTGGTGAGTGGTGAGTAGTGAGTGGTGAGTAGTGAGTGGTGAGTGAGTAGTGAGTGGTGAGTAGTGAGTGGTGAGTGGTGAGTAGTGAGTGGTGAGTGGTGAGTAGTGAGTGGTGGGTGGTGAGTAGTGAGTGGTGAGTGAGTGAGTGGTGAATAGTGAGTGGTGAGTAGTGAGTGGTGAGTAGTGAGTGGTGAGTAGTGAGTGGTGAGTGAGTGGTGAATAGTGAGTGGTGAGTAGTGAGTGGTGAGTAGTGAGTGGTGAGTAGTGGTGAATAGTGAGTGGTGAGTAGTGAGTAATGAGTGGTGAGTAGTGAGTGGTGAGTAGTGAGTGGTGAGTGAGTAGTGGTGAGTAATGAGTGGTGAGTAGTGAGTGGTGAGTAGTGAGTGGTGAGTGAGTAGTGGTGAGTAGTGAGTGGTGAGTAGTGAGTGGTGAGTAGTGAGTGGTGAGTGAGTGGTGAGTGAGTAGTGAGTGGTGAGTAGTGAGTGGTGAGTAGTGAGTGGTGAGTGAGTAGTGGTGAGTAGTGAGTAGTGAGTGAGTGGTGAGTAGTGGTGAGTAGTGAGTGGTGAGTGAGTGGTGAGTAGTGAGTGAGTGGTGAGTGGTGAGTGAGTGGTGAGTAGTGAGTGGTGAGTGAGTGGTGAGTAGTGAGTAGTGAGTGAGTAGTGAGTGGTGAGTGAGTAGTGGTGAGTAGTGAGTGGTGAGTGGTGAGTAGTGAGTGAGTAGTGAGTGGTGAGTGAGTAGTGGTGAGTAGTGAGTGGTGAGTGAGTAGTGGTGAGTAGTGAGTGGTGAGTAGTGAGTGGTGAGTGAGTGAGTGGTGAGTGAGTGGTGAGTAGTGAGCGAGCAGTGAGTGTTGAGCGAGTGGTGAGTAGTGAGTGGTGAGTGAGTAGTGAGCTAGTGCTGAGTAGTGAGTGGTGAGTGAGTAGTGGTGAGTAGTGAGTGGTGAGTGAGTGGTGAGTGAGTGGTGAGTAGTGAGTGAGCAGTGAGTGAGTGGTGAGTAGTGAGTGGTGAGTGAGTGGTGAGTGAGTGGTGAGTAGTGAGCGAGTGGTGAGTAGTGAGTGGTGAGTGAGTGGTGAGTGAGTGGTGAGTAGTGAGTGGTGAGTAGCGAGTGGTGAGGAGCGAGTGTTGAGTAGCGAGTGAGTGGTGAGTGAGTGGTGAGTAACGATTGGTGAGTAGTGAGTGGTGAGTAGCGAGTGGTGAGTGAGTGGGGAGTAGCGAGCTGTGAACAAGCAGCGAGTGAGTGGTGAGTAGCGAGTGGCGAGCAGTGAGTGGTGAGTAGCAAGTGGTGAGTAGTGAGTGATGAGTAGCGAGTGAGTGGTGAGTAGCGAGTGGTGAGTAGCGAGTGGTGAGTAGTGAGTGGTGAGTAGTGAGTAGCGAGTGGTGAGTAGCGAGTGGTGAGTAGCGAGTGAGTGGTGAGTAGCAAGTGAGTGGTGAGTAGCGAGTGAGTGGTGAGTAGCGAGTGGTGAGTAGTGAGTGGTGAGTAGCGAGTGGTGAGTGGTGAGTAGCGAGTGAGTGGTGAGTAGTGAGTAGTGAGTGGTGAGTAGTGAGTAGCGAGTGGTGAGTAGTGAGTGGTGAGTAGTGAGTAGCGAGTGGTGAGTAGTGAGTGGTGAGTAGTGAGTAGTGAGTAGCGAGCTGTGAGCAAGCAGCGAGTGAGTGGTGAGTAGTGAGTGGTGAGTAGTGAGTAGCGAGTGGTGAGTAGTGAGTGGTGAGTGGTGAGTAGCGAGTGGTGAGTAGTGAGTGGTGAGTAGCGAGTGGTGAGTAGCGAGTGGTGAGTAGCGAGTGGTGAGTAGCGAGTGAATGGTGAGTAGCGAGTGGCGAGTAGCGAGTGGTGAGTAGCGAGTGGTGAGTAGCGAGTGGTGAGTAGTGAGTGGTGAGTAGCGAGTGGTGAGTAGCGAGTGAGTGGTGAGTAGCGAGTGAGTGGTGAGTAGCGAGTGGTGAGTAGCGAGTGGTGAGTAGCGAGTGAGTGGTGAGTAGCGAGTGGTGAGTAGCGAGTGGTGAGTAGCGAGTGGTGAGTAGCGAGTGGTGAGTACCGGCCATGGTGGCCGTGCTGGTGGGGCCGGTGAGTGGCTGTGGTGAGGGAGTGAGTTCAGCCCCACCAGGAGTGACAACGGAAAGGCCTCCATCCTGTCTCATCCCACCCACGGGAGACCGACACGCAGACACGCACAGGTATACAGGTGAGTGGCTAGGTGTGTATACAGGTGAGTGGCTAGGTGTGTATACAGGTGAGTGGCTAGGTGTGTATACAGGTGAGTGGCTAGGTGTGTATACAGGTGAGTGGCTAGGTGTGTATACAGGTGAGTGGCTAGGTGTGTATACAGGTGAGTGGCTAGGTGTGTATACAGGTGAGTGGCTAGGTGTGTATACAGGTGAGTGGCTAGGTGTGTGTACAGGTGAGTGGCTAGGTGTGTATACAGGTGAGTGGCTAGGTGTGTGTACAGGTAAGTAGCTAGGTGTGTATACAGGTGAGTGGCTGGGTGTGTATACAGGTGAGTGGCTAGGTGTGTATACAGGTGAGTGGCTAGGTGTGTATACAGGTGAGTGGCTAGGTGTGTATACAGGTGAGTGGCTAGGTGTGTGTACAGGTGAGTGGCTAGGTGTGTGTACAGGTGAGTGGCTAGGTGTGTGTACAGGTGAGTGACTAGGTGTGTATACAGGTGAGTGGATAGGTGTGTGTACAGGTGAGTGGCTAGGTGTGTATACAGGTGAGTGGCCAGGTGTGTGTACAGGTGAGTAGCTAGGTGTGTGTACAGGTAAGTAGCTAGGTGTGTATACAGGTGAGTGGCTAGGTGTGTGTACAGGTGAGTAGCTAGGTGTGTGTACAGGTGAGTGGCTAGGTGTGTATACAGGTGAGTGGCTAGGTGTGTGTACAGGTGAGTGGCTAGGTGTGTGTACAGGTGAGTGGCTAGGTGTGTGTACAGGTGAGTGGCTAGGTGTGTGTACAGGTGAGTGACTAGGTGTGTATACAGGTGAGTGGCCAGGTGTGTGTACAGGTGAGTAGCTAGGTGTGTGTACAGGTAAGTAGCTAGGTGTGTATACAGGTGAGTGGCTAGGTGTGTGTACAGGTGAGTGACTAGGTGTGTGTACAGTTGAGTGGCTAGGTGTGTGTACAGGTGAGTGGCTAGGTGTGTGTACAGGTGAGTGGCTAGGTGTGTATACAGGTGAGTGGCTAGGTGTGTATACAGGTGAGTGGCTAGGTGTGTGTACAGGTGAGTGGCCAGGTGTGTGTACAGGTGAGTGGCTAGGTGTGTATACAGGTGAGTGGCTAGGTGTGTGTACAGGTGAGTGGCTAGGTGTGTATACAGGTGAGTGGCTAGGTGTGTGTACAGGTGAGTGACCAGGTGTGTGTACAGGTGAGTGGCTAGGTGTGTATACAGGTGAGTGGCTAGGTGTGTGTACAGGCGAGTTCCACCTCGTGCTCCGAGTCGCTCGTGTCCCCCTGAGCCGGGGTGGCGCCACCGCCCATGGGCAGCAGCGGTTGCCCCATGCGCGCCATCCGTGAGATGAGTTTCGCCCTCACCGAGTCCGGCTGACTCTGCACCCGCAGGCAAAGACAAAGGTCACCACCCCGCCATGTAGCCCGCACGGAGCCGTTGGGGGCAAGTGCCGGCGCAGTCCGCCGGATCGGTGGCGGGCGGGCGGTCGGGCTGGCAGAGCCGGCCGTCGTGCTGCCGGATACGCGCGCTCCAAAAGATTTGGCACGGTCAGAAATTGCCCGGCGATTTCACCCGTCGACCGGGCAGCAGCGGCAGCGGCAGCAGCGGCGGCCATGATCGCCGCCCCCTAACGGCTACCCTGGCCCTCTCCAGGTCCCTCCCGGGTTTAACAAATAGAACCTCACTCATCTCACTCGTCTCACTCACTAGCTCACCCACCCACTAGCTCACCCACCCACTAGCTCACCCACCCACTAGTTCAACCACCCACTAGCTCAACCACTCACTCACCCACCTACCCACCTACCTACCCATTCACCCACCCACTGACCCACCCACCCACCTACCCATTCACTCACCCACCCACCCATCCATTCACCCACCCACCCATTCACCCACCCCCCCATTCACTCACCCACCCACCCATTCACCCGCCCATTCACTCACTCACCCAACCATTCACCCACCCACCCATTCACTCACTCACCCAACCATTCACCCACCCACCCATTCACTCACTCACCCAACCATTGACCCACACACCCATTCACCCACCCCCCCATTCACTCACCCACCCACCCATTCACCCGCCCACAAATTCACCCACCCATTCATCCACCCACCCAACCATTCACCCACCCATTCACTCACTCACCCAACCATTCACCCACCCACCCATTCACTCACTCACCCAACCATTCACCCACCCACCCATTCACTCACTCACCCAACCATTGACCCACACACCCATTCACACACCCACCCATTCAACATGGCCCGGCTTGTGAGACTCCTACCCAGGCCATGTTGCGTGCACACCAGTTCACACCCAGCCCAACGCGACCTCCTCTCCCCCCACGAGCCAGCAGCACCGGACCCACCGGGCGAGACGACTGGGCGCGGGCCCGGGGGGCCTCACCGCACTCACCGTGAGTTGCTCCGTGAGCGAGTGCGACCGGGACTTGACGGATTCGTCCGACCTGCGGCAACACACGGAGACCACGCGCTTCCAGCCACGCTCGCCGTAATCTCTCGCCCCCACAGCTCCACCCCCCACAGACTCACACAGAGACCCATAGACACAGAGAGAGGCCCACAGAAACACACAGAGACCCACAGACTCACACAGAGACACATAGACTCACACAGAGACACAGACTCACACAGAGACCCACAGACTCACACAGAGACACATAGACACAGAGAGAGATCCACAGAAACACACAGAGACCCACAGACTCACACAGAGACACATAGACTCACACAGAGACACAGACTCACACAGAGACCCACAGACTCACACAGAGACACAGACTCACACAGAGACCCACAACAACAGAGAGAAACCCACAGACTCACACAGAGACTCACAGACTCACACAGAGGCACATTGACTTACACAGAGACCCATATACACAGAGAAAGACCCACAGCCACACAGAGACTCACAGAGACACACAGAGACCCATAGACACAGAGAGAGATCCACAGACTCATACAGAGACCCACAGACTCACACAGAGACACAGACACACAGAGACCCACAGACTCACACAGAGACCCACAGACTCACACAGAGGCACAAACTCACACAGAGACCCACAGACACACACAGAGACGCACAGACTCACACAAAGACCCACAGACACATACACAGACACACACAGAGACCCATAAACTCACACAGAGACCCACAGACTCACACAGAGACCCACAGACTCACACAGAGACACAAACTCACGCAGGGACGCATAGACTCACACAGAGACACAAACTCACACAGCGACCCACAGACACACACAGAGACCCACAGACTCACACAGAGACCCACAGACTCACACAGAGACCCACAGACTCACACAGAGGCATATAGACACACACAGAGACCCACAGACTCACACAAACACACATAGACACACACAGAGACCCACAGACTCACACAGACTCACACAGAGACCCACAGACTCACACAGAGACAGACACACACAGAGACCCACAGACTTACACAGAGACCCACAGACTCATAAAGAGACCCACAGACTCACACAGAGACACAGACACACACAGAGACCCACACACACAGAGAGAGACCCACAGACACACAGAGACCCACAGACTCACACAGAGACCCACAGACTCACACAGAGGCCTATAGACACAGAGAGAGACCCACAGACTCACACAGAGACCCAAAAACTCACACAGAGACCCACAGACTCACACAGAGACCCACAGACTCACACAGAGACCCACAGACACACACAGAGACACACACAGAGACCCACAGACACACACAGAGACCCACAAACTCACACATAGACCCAAAGACACACACGGAGACCCACAGACTCACCCAGAGACCCACAGACTCATGCAGAGACCCACAGACTCACACAGAGACCCACAGGCACACACAGAGACCCATAGACACACACAGAGACCCACAGACACACACAGAGACCCACAAACTCACACATAGACCCAAAGACACACACGGAGACCCACAGACTCACCCAGAGACCCACAGACTCATGCAGAGACCAACAGACTCACACAGAGACCCACAGGCACACACAGAGACCCACAGACACACAGAGAGACCCACAAACTCACACAGAGACCCAAAGACACACACAGATACCCATAAACTCACACAGAGACCCAAGGACTCACACAGAGACCCACAGACTCACCCAGAGACCCACAGACTCAAACAGAGACCCATAGACACACATAGAGACCCAAAGACTCACACGGAGACCCACATACTCACACAGAGACCCATAGACACACAGAGACCCAAAAACTCTGAGACCCACAGACACACACAGAGACCCACAGACTCACACAGAGACCCATAGACATACACCAAGACCCACAGACTCACACAGAGACCCACAGACTCACATAGAGACCCACAGTCTCACACAGAGACCCACAGACTCACACAGAGACCCACAGACACACACAGAGACCCACAAACTCACACATAGACCCAAAGACACACACGGAGACCCACAGACTCACCCAGAGACCCACAGACTCATGCAGAGACCCACAGACTCACACAGAGGCCCACAGACTCACACAGAGACCCATAAACTCACACAGAGACCCACAGACTTACACAGAGACCCACAGACTCACACAGACACCCACAGACTCACAAAGACACCCACAGACTCACACAGAGACCCACAGACTCACACAGAGACCTATAGACACAGAGAAAGAGACCCACCGACTAACACAGAGACCCACAGACTCCGCGGCGCCCCATCACTGTCACCCCATCACTGTCACCGTCGCCACCGCCGTGGTGTTCCCTACCCGGGGGGGGGGGGTGGCGTTTGTGGGGCGGTGAGGGTGGGCGGCGCATCGCCCAGGCTGGGCGCCGGCGACGGGGAGTGGCAGTCACGGAGGTCGGCGGCGCCGGCGTCACGGGCGAACCTCACCTGGGAGGGGAGAGACAGGAGAGTGGGGAGAGGCAGGAGAGAGCGTGGAGGGGAGTGGAGTGAGATGAGAGGGGAGAGGCAGGAGAGAGCGTGGAGGGGAGTGGAGTGAGAGGGGAGAGGCAGGAGAGAGCGTGGAGGGGAGTGGAGTGAGATGAGAGGGGAGAGGCAGGAGAGAGCATGGAGGGGAGTGAGATGAGAGGGAGAGCTATGAAGACTGAGTGCTATAGGAGGGTGCGAGGTTGGGTTTGGGGGGATGGGGGGCTGGGTTAGTGGAGATGGAGGAGGGCCGGGTTAGTTGGGGGAGCGACTGCGTCGATGCTGGCTCCGTACTCGCTTGATCTCCACGCGGAACGCCAGGGAGCTGTTGGCGGGGATTCGGGGGGGCAAGCCCTGGGCCCCGTATCCCAGGGGGGCCGGCACCAGCAGCAACCGCCGGCCGCCCTTGCCCATTCCCAGCATGCCTTGTTCCCAGCCCTGCGACGCCACACAGATGGGCCACGCACGTTGCGTTGGTACGCCGGGGTCGACTGTAGTATGTAACGTTATAGTATATGTAACGTTACAGGATTTGTAACGTTATAGTATATGTAACGTTATAGGATTTGTAACGTTATAGTATATGTAACGTTACAGGATTTGTAACGTTATAGTATATGTAACGTTACAGGATTTGAAACGTTATAGTATATGTAACGTTAAAGGCTAGATAGTGGCCCAGACGTCAGGTATATTTATTTAATAACATAGGGTTATCGTTTTGCTTTAACGAATGTTCAAATTGACCTTCGTTATTATTGAACCCGTTCGTCGTTCGTCATTTTTCTTTAAAATTTTAAACGTCATCTGAAAAGTTATTCAGGGCCTTCTGGCTTCCCATGGCCTATTCAGGGCCTTCTGGTGCCCTACACAAAATACCGCACAGAATTTGCTTTCATTAATGGGTGAAGTTATTATCACGTCATTATTAAAAGTAAAAAGTCATTTTACATTTTTTACCTTAATCACTTTTCCTTTCCCGAGTTTCAGCCGCATCATTTTGTCCTTCCCGACGTTACTGTCAAACACCTGCACACACACACACACAGACACAGACAAAGGTGCCCCGTGTAGCCTTGAACAAACTGTTGGGCCAAGCGCAGTTAGCGAGTAGCAGCACCGACGTGCGCTGGCGCGGCACAAGAGGGGGCGGGTGGCCAGCACCACGCCCTGCCGCCTTTTCCTCCCCAGCGGCGACGTTCACTACACAACGTGCCAGGCACTCATTTGAGGCAGAGCGGACCTAGGGGAGGCCCAGGACCGATTCAGATAATCGTCACTGGCGTTAGCCGTGAGCGGGAGTCCCGAACCCGGCGGGCACTCACTTCCACGCGCACCCAGCCACTCTCTCAAACACTCACACCAGGAATCGAACCCAGACCCTGATGGGTTCAGTGATGACGTCATCTTGCTCTATTTAAGACCCGGAAGCAGGTGGATTGCTTCACCATTCTGGCAAATCGCCCGATGATGCTGGATGTAATGACCAGCGAAACGTCACACTGCTCGCATTGTAAACGTCGTGGATTTACTCTCCAACACACCGGTGGGCTGAAGAAGTAGTAGTAACTACACTATACACTACACTATACACTAGCATACACTACGCTACTATACACTACACCACACACTATACTATACTAGTAACTAATTGTGTCGGGTGGTGGAGGGTTTCCGACGCATTTACACGGACCCTTGTTGCCGTGAGTCACAAGCGTTATCACCGTACTGCCCGGGCCAGATAACCAAACGTGGAGGTAGATGTGAACTACCTCGCCTGGTATAAAGGAGGTCGTGGGTTCGATCCCAACCCTGACGCCTGCTGCATATGTGGAGTTTGTGTCTCTCTCTCGCTCTCTCTCTCCCCGTGGCCACGTGGATTTTTCCCCGGGTCCTCCGGTTATTCCTTCCACACATTTAGAATCAACGCCGCGTGTTCAGAGTATTTCGCTGCTGTTCAACGTTTACGCGCGGTGCCGGCGACGACGATGAGCCACTTGGTCGAGCTATCATTTGCGATGGCCAGGCCCCGCTTCTGGGTAAAACAAAATCAAATGAATTCGCAAAAGTTTAAAAGTCTGCTGTGATCACGGGCGTGGCGCGCGTCACCTCTCCCAGCGCTCCGCCCGGCTCCAGAATCCAGCCCGTGTACTCCACCTCCAGATTGTCGCCCGCCTCCACACCCTGACCCTCTCCGGGCCGCAAATCCTGGGTCAGGGCTTTGCCGAGCTGCTCGCGGGGGGTGGCCTGCCACTTGGCTAAACACACCTGCAAATAACGAAGACAAAGATGCCCCGTAGAGCCGTCTAACAGACCGCAGGGCCAAGGGGGCGCTGTTTGCGAGCAGCAGCGCCTACGAAGGCCGGAACGCCACGCGAGCGGGTGGGTGGACAGCACCACCCTCTGGTGGCGATGTTTACTACGGACCGCACCGGGTACACATCTGAGTCCGAGCTGACCTAGGGGAAACCCAGGAACCGATTCGCTGATAATCGTCACCGGTGTTGGTGGCCGTGAGCGGTGAATCGAACTCAGGTCGACGGGCTCCTCCCCGTGGTAAACATAACCACAAAGACAAAGATCCCCCGTATAACCTGTGACAGACTGTCGGGGCAAGTGCTGTTAGCGAGCAGCACCTACGAAGGCCGGCACGGCACACGAGGGGGTGGGTGGCCAGCACCACGCCCGGCAGCCTTTGTCTCCCCAGTGGCGATGTTTACTACACATCGCACCAGGTACTTATTTGAGGCCGGGTCGAGCTAGGGGAGGCCTAGGACCGGTTCAGATAATCGTCACCGGTGTTGGCCATGAACGGGAATCGAACTCGGGTCGCCGGGTTCGCAGCGCAGCGTAGCGCTAACCGCTGCACCACCGCTCCCCACTAAACATAAGCCCGCTCGCTCGCTCGTGCCCAGCCAGAATGGAAATCTTTATTTAGACTGGAGGAGGAATCTATGAAGCTGTTAAGGGATTTTTTTCACAGATGCCCGGTAGGGGCGGGTCAGCAAGTTCTAACAACGAGCGTGAACGTCACGACGTCGGGACGTGCCACAACTTTTTGCCACCTCGAGGTCACCGCATCATCGCGCGGCGCTTCCAGATTCGCTGCAGCGGCCGTCTGGAACGCTTCTTCCTTCGAATACCAGGAAGCCACTGGGAAGCTAAAATGCACTTTTAAATCATCTAGATTGACAAACTCATTTCTGGTATAACTGCTGTCTTTGTTTAGTTTTTTGCCCTTCACCGGCACCTCTCGATTACCGCGGTTGGATACATAGATTACTAAGTTCAACACACATACACACTGCCCATAGACTAACACTGCCCACAGACTCAACACTGCCCATAGACTCACACTGCCCATAGACTAACACTACCCATAGACTAACACTACCCACAGACTCAACACTGCCCATAGACTCACACTGCCCAGAGACTAACACTACACACAGACTCAACACTGCCCATAGACTAACACTACCCATAGACTCAACACTGCCCACAGACTCAACACTGCCCATAGACTAACACTACCCACAGACTCAACACTGCCCATAGACTAACACTACCCACAGACTCAACACTGCCCATAGACTCACACTGCCCATAGACTAACACTACCCATAGACTCAACACTGCCCATAGACTCAACACTGCCCATAGACTAACACTACCCACAGACTCAACACTGCCCATAGACTCAACACTGCCCATAGACTAACACTACCCATAGACTCAACACCACCCATAGACTCAACACTACCCATAGACTCAACACTGCCCATAGACTCAACACTGCCCATAGACTCAACACTGCCCATAGACTCAACACTACCCATAGACTCAACACTGCCCATAGACTCAACACTACCCATAGACTCAACACTACCCATAGACTCAACACTGCCCATAGACTCAACACTGCCCATAGACTCAACACTGCCCATAGACTCAACACTGCCCATAGACTCAACACTGCCCATAGACTCAAAACTGCCCATAGACTCAACACTGCCCATAGACTCAACACTGCCCATAGACTCAACACTGCCCATAGACTCAACACTGCCCATAGACTCAACACTGCCCATAGACTCAACACTGCCCATAGACTCAACACTGCCCATAGACTCAACACTGCCCATAGACTCAACACTGCCCACAGACTCAACACTGCCCACAGACTAACACTGCCCATAGACTAACACTGCCCATAGACTCAACGCTACCCTTAGACTCAACACTGCCCATAGACTCAACACTGCCCATAGACTCAACACTGCCCATAGACTCAACACTGCCCACAGACTCAACACTGCCCACAGACTCAACACTGCCCACAGACTCAACACTGCCCATAGACTCAACACTGCCCATAGACTCAACACTGCCCATAGACTCAACACTGCCCATAGACTCAACACTGCCCATAGACTCAAAACTGCCCATAGACTCAACACTGCCCATAGACTCAACACTGCCCATAGACTCAACACTGCCCATAGACTCAACACTGCCCATAGACTCAACACTGCCCATAGACTCAACACTGCCCATAGACTCAACACTGCCCATAGACTCAACACTGCCCACAGACTCAACACTGCCCATAGACTCAACACTGCCCACAGACTCAACACTGCCCATAGACTCAACACTACCCATAGACTAACACTGCCCATAGACTAACACTGCCCATAGACTCAACGCTACCCTTAGACTCAACACTGCCCATAGACTCAACACTGCCCATAGACTCAACACTGCCCATAGACTCAACACTGCCCACAGACTCAACACTGCCCACAGACTCAACACTGCCCACAGACTCAACACTGCCCACAGACTCAACACTGCCCATAGACTCAACACTGCCCATAGACTCAACACTGCCCATAGACTCAACACTGCCCACAGACTCAACACTGCCCACAGACTCAACACTGCCCATAGACTCAACACTGCCCATAGACTCAACACTGCCCATAGACTCAACACTACCCATAGACTCAACACTGCCCATAGACTCAACACTACCCATAGACTCAACACTACCCATAGACTCAACACTACCCATAGACTCAACACTACCCATAGACTCAACACTGCCCATAGACTCAACACTGCCCATAGACTCAACACTGCCCATAGACTCAACACTACCCATAGACTCAACACTACCCATAGACTAACACTGCTCATAGACTCAACACTGCACCACCAATGAGCACAGCGGGAAAGAAGTTCAACATGTATATGTACATACTACCACCACGCGTGTACCTGCTCTGCAGATCGCTCGACTGGTAGATAGATGGGTCTCTCTGCAAGTCTGTAGGTATGTAAATATAAATTCCTATCTCGCCTGCAACCCACTTCACCTCCACCAGATACCTCCTCTCCCCTTATTATTTGAAATTCCACAGATACATTAAATCCGTGATTTAACCAGCGGTGAGACCCATTGCGATTCGAAGCCCCCCCCACCTCACGCGTATGAGCACTCAATCGTTGGTCGGATTAACACCATAATATTACGGTGTCTCAGTGTCGAGATGTTAACTACCTCGCCTGGTATACAGGAGGTCGCGGTCTCGATCCCGACCCTGACGTCTGCTGCTGTATATTTGGAGTTTGCGTGTCTCTCTCTCTCTCATCATCACGGTGGCTAAGAGATGTTGACTACCTCGCCTGGTGTACAGGAGGTCGTGGGTTCCATCCCAACCCTGAAGACGCATGCTGTATATTTGGAGTTTGCGCGTCTCTCTCATCATCATCATCATCATCATCACGGTGGCTAGGAGATGTTAACTACCTCGCCTGGTCTACAGGAGGTCGTGGGTTCGATCCCGACCCTGACGCCTGCTGCTGCTATATATTTAGAGTTTGCGTGTCTCTCTCTCTCAGCATCATCATCATCGCGGTGGCTAGGAGATGTTAACTACCTCGCCTGGTGTACAGGAGGTCGTGGGCTCGATCCCGACCCTGACGCCTGCTGCTGCTGCTGCATATTCGGAGTATGCGGCGTCTCTCTCCCCGTGGCCGCGTGAATTACTCTCTCTGGGTCCTCCGGTTTTTTCCCTTCACGTCTAGGAACGACGTCGCCCGTTCAGATGATTCCGACTGCTGCTGCCTGAAAACGCCTTCGCGAGCGACGACGATGAAAGCGAGCGACAAGTTCGGCACACGCAGAGGCAGCGCGCGCCCACACAGCGAGCGATGAGGCGACAGACCTGGGTGGAGAAGTCCGACGCAACTTGCTCGTTGTCGAACATTATCGACCAGTTCTGGCGCTGGTCGTCGTAAAAACTGACGTAATTGTTGGCCTGCACCTGCAACACAGCAGAGAAGGATTCCCCGCGCTGGGTTCAGCTCGGTAACTCTTTTTTTTATTGTTTTCCACTGCCGCAAGCGAGCCGTGCCGGGGCCGTGCCGGGGCCGTGCCGGGGACAGCCCAGCCCTGGCACGGCTCAGGAGGAGCCGGGGTCGTTTTCCACTGCAGAAAGCCGAGCCGTGCCGATGACGTCGCACACGCGCGGTGAATGAGCGGACACGCGTGTGGGTGACGTGGTGAATGAGTGGACACGTGTGTGTGGGTGACGTGGTGAATGAGAAGACACGTGTGTGGGTGACGTGGTGAATGAGAAGACACGTGTGTGGGTGACGTGGTGAATGAGAAGACACACGTGTGAGTGACGCGGTGAATGAGAAGACACGTGTGTGGGTGACGTGGTGAATGAGTGGACACGTGTGTGTGGGTGACGTGGTGAATGAGAAGACACGTGTGTGGGTGACGTGGTGAATGAGAAGACACGTGTGTGGGTGACGTGGTGAATGAGCGGACACGCGTGTGGGTGACGTGGTGAATGAGAAGACACGTGTGTGGGTGACGTGGTGAATGAGTGGACACGTGTGTGGGTGAAGTGGTGAATGAGAAGACACGCGTGTGAGTGACGTGGTGAATGAGCGGACACGTGTGTGGGTGACGTGGTGAATGAGCGGACACGTGTGTGGGTGGTGTGGGTGACGTGGTGAATGAGCGGACACGTGTGTGGGTGACATGGTGAATGAGTGGACACGTGTGTGGGTGACGTGGTGAATGAGCGGACACGTGTGTGGGTGACGTGGTGAATGAGAAGACACGCGTGTGAGTGACGTGGTGAATGAGAAGACACGCGTGTGGGTGACGTGGTGAATGAGCAGACACGTGTGTGGGTGACGTGGTGAATGAGAAGACACGCGTGTGAGTGACGTGGTGCATGAGAAGACACGTGTGTGGGTGACGTGGTGAATGAGAAGACACGTGTGTGGGTGACGTGGTGAATGAGCGGACACGTGTGTGGGTGACGTGGTGAATGAGAAGACACGTGTGTGGGTGACGTGGTGAATGAGAAGACACGCGTGTGGGTGACGTGGTGAATGAGCGGACACGTGTGTGGGTGACGTGGTGAATGAGAAGACACGTGTGTGGGTGACGTGGTGAATGAGAAGACACGTGTGTGGGTGACGTGGTGAATGAGCGGACACGTGTGTGGGTGACGTGGTGAATGAGCGGACACGTGTGTGGGTGACGTGGTGAAGAAGCAGAGACGCGCGTGGGCGACGCGGTGAACCGATCGCGAGTCCTGATCGTGGCCCTGCTTGGCCCCCGAGCCAGACTCAGATGTCTTGCATGGGCCACGGTTTGGCTCCGGCTCGGTACGGCAATGGCAAGCCACCAGGCTTCGCGACTCACGCTTTTGCAAGGCTTACGCTGAATGCGAAGGAGCTGTGGATCCTGGCGCTGGTCACAGTTTTCCTCTGCTGCCCGTACAACAGCAACTTGTACTGCAAAAACGAAAGATAAAGATCCCCCCGCGTAGCCTCAACGGACTGTCGGGGCAAGTGCTGTTAGCGAGAAGCGCCTATGAAGGCCGGCACGGCACACCCACCATCTCACTCATTCACTCACTCATTCTTTCACTCACTCGGTCTTTCACTCATTCCCCCACACACCAACTCACTCTTGCAAATTAGACTCCTATCCTAGTTTCTTGAGTTCTTACCTGGGTCACGCAAAATCAACCTCGACTCACTCAGTCATCATCTCACTCGATCACTCACCCACCCACTCACCCACCATCTCACTCATTCTTTCACTCATTCACCCACCCACTCACTCTCGCAAATAAGACTCCTATCGGGGTCTTGTGGCTTCACACCTGGGTCACAGAAAATCAACCTGAACTCAGTCACTCATCATCTCACTCGATCACTCACCCATTCACCCACCCACCATCTCACTCATTCTTTCATTCATTCACCCACACACTGACTCTTGCAAATAAGACCCCTATCCTAGCCTCTTGAGTTCTTACCTGGGTCACGCAAAATCAACCTGAACTCACTCACTCATCATCTCACTCGATAAATTACCCATTCACCCACCCAGCATCTCACTCATTATTTCACACGCTCCCCCAACACTCGCTCACGCGCTCTTGCAGACGAGATTCGTGGCAAAGCAGCATCAACGTGAAACTTGGACGTTACTCACGTCTTTGGCTTCGGGACTGCCCAACAATGCCAGTCCGAGTTTCCCACGACTTGCGTACTGCCCATTCACACTGGGGAGAGCACACACACACACACAGAGTACACTCAACACCGTCAATGTCCATACTATTTCTTGGTTCTTTCGGTAAAGTCACCAAAGATTTGTCCATGAAGCCAGACAGATATACAAACATAGACACAACTTCAACCGAGAAGATGGATTCAAATTGAGCAATCATTGGAAAGACGTTATTAACCATGTTAAACTTTAGCCGCCACTCTCCCCCGCTCCGCCCCCGCCCCCCCCCCATCCCCATCCGTGGTACAGGAGCAATAGCAGGAGGAGCTTTACCATCCTGGCTCCCAACACCCCCCCCCCCCCCACCACCCTGTGTCCGTCCTTCCCTGCCTCCTCCCCCCTCTTCTTACCCCAGGGGTGGGCACATTTTTTTGACTCGCGAGCCACAATGGGTTCTAAAATTTGACAGAGGGGCCGGGCCTGGAACGGATGGACGGAGTGTTTGTGTGAACTTAATATAAATGACGTGTTAAAAATCATTACATGAAAGGATTTGGCCTTTAACGGGTAGCAAAGCATTTATTTGCAAGGAAATTTAACAAATTGCACGAACATGACCAATACACAAACGTGTCGTAACTCCCGGTCAAAGTGCGCCATCTAATGGTGAAACGGGGGCATTACAGGAGAAAGGTAAAATTTAATTTAATTGAATAATAATATTTGTACAAGTTCGGCGGGCCAGATTAAAAATCCCAACGGGCCGTACACGGCCCGGGGTCCATACTTTGCCCATGTCTGTCTTACCCTATACAATTAATCTCTCATCACAAAGAGCTCTCTTTCTCTCTGCAGTAATTGTGCTGTGCTTTTTACACCTGATGAAGGAAGCTTGTGTTGCCTCCGCAAAACGTCGTGATTTAATTCAGTAGTTTTCATTTCTGTTTTATTTTATTTCCATTTTTTTAATTTATTTTTTCTAACTTTACCGAAAGAACCAAAAAGTATGGATCCTCGCAGTCACGAACACTTCAAATCTAGAATTAACCGACAATGCCATAGCCATATCCGTAGCAACGCCGTCAATAATACGAGGGGGGGGGGGGGTTTCGAGAAGCAAAGAGATTTGTGATACCCGTGACAAAGGTTTTTTAGTGGGTCAGATCGCGTGAATATCAATGTGTCGTTAGACCCGCCACCACCTGACACAGCCAATTATGAAGGTTTGTTCGTTTGTTCGCTACTCAGTCCGCTTGTCCTGGTGAGGGTCGCGGCAGCAGCAGCAGCAGCGTGTTGAGTGGTGGCGGTCCACACCTCCCGACTACACTACTATACTATACACTACTACACTATATACTACTATACACTACTACACTATACACTACTATACACTACACTACTATACACTACTACACTATACACTACTACATTATACACTACTACACTATACACTACTACACTATACACTACTACACTATACACTACTATACACTACACTACTATACACTACACTACTATACACTACTATACTATATACTACTATATTATACACTTCTACACTATACACTACTACACTATACACTACTATACACTACACTATACACTACACTATAAACTACTATACACCACTATACACTACACTATACATCACTATACACTACTATACACTACACTATACACTACTACACTATACACTACTATACACTACTACACTACACTATAAACTGCTACACTACACACTACTATACACTACACTATACACTACTATACACTACTCTCAACACTACCCATAGACTCAACACTACCCATAGACTCAACACTGCCCATAGACTCAACACTGCCCATAGACTCAACACTGCCCATAGACTCAACACTGCCAACAGATTAAACACTGCCCACAGACTCAACACTGCCCAGACTCAACACTGCCCATAGACTAACACTGCCCATAGACTCAACACTACCCATAGACTAACACTGCCCATAGACTCAACACTACCCATAGACTAACACTGCCCATAGACTCAATACTGCCCATAGACTAACGCTGCCCATAGACTCAACACTGCCCATAGACTAACACTGCCCATAGACTCAACACTACCCAGAGACTAACACTGCCCATAGACTCAACACTACCCAGAGACTAACACTACCCATAGACTCAACACTACCCAGAGACTAACACTACCCATAGACTAACACTACCCATAGACTAACACTACCCAGAGACTAACACTACCTACAGACTCAACACTACCCATAGACTAACACTGCCCATAGACTAACACTGCCCATAGACTAACACTGCCCATAGACTCAACACTACCCAGAGACTAACACTGCCCATAGACTAACACTGCCCATAGACTCAACACTACCCAGAGACTAACACTACCTACAGACTCAACACTGCAGCTTCGATCAGCATGATTGGCTGCGCACGGTGGTGCGAAAGAAGTTCAACATAAGGACGTACATACGGCAGGTCGCGGTGTGGCGAGTGTGGGTACCTCCCACCTCTTCCGACAGCAGTGGCGTGAGCAAAGCAATTGCAGGGGCTGCGCCTTTACATATTTTACATGCGTGTACGAGAATAGTGGGGAGGGTGGGGGGCGGGGATCACACGTGACACTTACTACATGTATGTGTGGACCACGGCCGTAGACATCACAGCTGGTATGTCCGGGGCAGGCTTTTGTGATTTTGCTGAAAAAAGATCAACAACACCATCAACGTCAACATCAACAACACCATCAACAACGTCATCATCACGGTGGCTAGGAGATGTTAACTACCTCGCCTGGTATTCAGGAGGTCGTGGGTTCGATCCCGACCCTGACGCCTGCTGCTGCTGTATATTTGGAGTTTGCGTGTCTCTCTCTCTCTCTCTCCCCGTGATCGCGTGGATTTTTCTCCCGGTCCTCACGTTTTCCTCTCCACATTTAGATTCGACGTACGCTTCAAGAAATTGGCCTGCCATACATCTCCACGTGACGACGACGATGACAAGCCACTTTGTTGAGCTATCATTTGTGATGGCCAAAAAAAAGAGCTGAATAGCGGCTCACAGTGGGGCCCTTACCTGCTAAAATAAAAACTGTTTTAGGTTTTTTTTCCTCCGGGGTAATGCCACTACGGGCGGCGGTGTGGGGTGCCGGAAGGGGGGAGGGGGGGGGGTGTGTGTGAGCCGACCTACGTCGTCACAATCTGGCTGCCGCCCGCGATGCACGCACGTGCGTGCATCGCGGGCGTTTCCAGCCGCTCGGCACGCTACCTGCGCCTGGCTGGCCCTTCCGCGGTTGCTTCGGCGCGTGGAACTGGAAGGGGTTGCCTTGGCCGGACGCGTCGACCCCGCCGAACAATGAGGCCAGGTTGGATCTGCGGGAGGGAAAAATAAAAAACAACACATTTTAACAAACCAAAGATCCCCCACGTAGCATTAATCCGACTGTCGGGGGCTAGTGCCGTCAGCGAGTAGCAGCACCTACGAAAGTCGAGGGGGGTGGGTGGCCAGCACCACGCCCGACCTCCTTCGTCTCCCCGGTGGCGGGGTTTGCACACCGCACCGGGTACTCGTTTGAGGCCGAATCGATCTCGGAGAGGGTCCAAGACCGGTTCAGATTATCGTCACTGTGGGTGTTGGCCGTGAGCAGGGATTGAGCTCGGATGTCCGGGTTTGTAGCGGAGCGCGGTAACCACTGCGCCCGGGCTCTCCGGAGACACACACAGACACACACCTGCTTTGGATCATCATCATCATCGGTAAGTAGTGGATTTATTTGGTCCTGGGCCTCCCCAAGTAG
>NC_133725.1:1610197-1702697 GCF_048934315.1 Petromyzon marinus | reverse complement strand
TCACACAAACTCCACTCACTCGCTCTGTAGAACAGGGGGAGATCACACAAACTCCACTCACTCGCTCTGTAGAACAGGGGGAGATCACACAAACTCCACTCACTCTGTAGAACAGGGGGAGATCACACAAACTCCACTCACTCGCTCTGTAGAACAGGGGGAGATCACACAAACTCCACTCACTCACTCTGTAGAACAGGGGGAGATCACACAAACTCCACTCACTCGCTCTGTAGAACAGGGGGAGATCACACAAACTCCACTCACTCTGTAGAACAGGGGGAGATCATACAAACTACACTCACTCATTCGAGCTCTGTGCAATCTGCAAGTCAACATCGTTCGCGTCTCTGCCGCGTCATCTCGAAAAAGACGGAGTGGATCTAAGTAGACGGAGTGGATCTAAGGAGACGGAGTGGATCTAAAGAGACGGAGTAGATCTAAGGAGACGGAGTGGTTCTACAGAGACGGAGTGGATATAAGGAGACGGAGTGGATCTAAGGAGACGGAGTGGATCTAAGGAGACGGAGTGAATCTAAAGAGACGGAGTGGATTTAAGGAGACGGAGTGGCTGTAAGGAGACAGAGTGGATCTAAAGAGACGGAGTGGACCTAGGGGGACGGAGTGGATCTAAAGAGATAGAGTGGATCTAAAGAGATGGAGTGGATCTAAGGAGACGGAGTGGATCTACAGAGACGGAGTGGATCTAAGGAGACGGAGTGGATCTACAGAGACGGAGTGGATCTAAGGAGACGGAGTGGATCTAAAGAGACGGAGTGGATCTAAGGAGACGGAGTGGATCTAAGGAGACGGAGTGGATCTAAGGAGACGGAGTGGATCTAAGGAGACGGAGTGGATCTAAGGAGACGGAGTGGATCTAAGGAGACGGAGTGGATCTAAGGAGACGGAGTGGAAGTTAGGAGAAGCAAAAATGGGGAACAAAAACTAACAGCAGCTCACACGAGGAAGCGTGGTGTGGCGAGACAGTGGCTAGTTCCAGGCCCGACCGCCTTTGTCTCTCTAGTAGCCAGGCTCACACACAGCACCGGGTATGAATTTGAGGCTGAGTCGACCTAGGGGCGATACAAATAATCCCCCGTGTAGCCTCTAACAGACTGTCGGGGCAAGTGCTGTTAGTAGCGAGTAGCAGCAGCGCCTATGAAGGCTACCGGCACTGTGGCACACGAGGGGGTGGGTGGCCAACAACCCACGCCCGGCCGCCTTTGTCTCCCCCAGTGGCGATGCTTACTACACAACCGCACCAGGTACTCATTTGAGGCTGAGTCGACCTAGGGGAGGCCCGGAACCTGGCTCAGATAATCGTCACTGATGTTGGTTGGCCGCGAGCGGGAATCGAACTTGGGATGCCGGGTTCCTAGCGCAGCGCGAACCACTACACCCACCGCTCCCCACAAAGACAAAGATCCCCCGTGTAGCCTTAAGAAACTGTAGGGGCAAGCGGCTGTTAGCGAGCACCACACACCCAGAGGCACAGGTGTCACGTATCGAGTCGTCGCGTTTGCAAGGCGGCTCCTACCCGCTTGGTGCCGTGACGAAGTCTCCGTCATCCTCGTCCCCGCCGCCAAACATCGTCCAACAACACCAACAACAACGTCAAACAGGACTGCTGTTCGTTGTAAATCCTTAATAATAAAAGTTGTTGTAAAGCCTTCGTGATAATTGCCAAGGTTTTAAACAATGGGTGGTGGGCGGGGCGGGGGAGGATAGCGGCTTAATTAAACACGGCGAATTGTAATTAAATCGCTTCTAAGCGTTCGAAAATGTTCCCGGGGACAGAGCGACAGCGAGAGACTAGCAGCCCAAGTCACATTTACAATCCCGGAATCAGCTGAGCGGTCAGCTGATGCCGCAAAGCGTGGAGGGTGCTTTACGGCCAACACGACAACGTCGTGAAACGCCTCGACTCAGCATGGCCGCCGCCGTCGTCGATGCCACGTGGTGGTGGTCGTCGTTGAGGGCGGAATTTAATTCCATGCCGGGGTCGAGCACCGCGCACGCGCTGCTGGCGATGTTCTCGCCTGGATGAATGAACGTAGTCCACGATTACACTCAACCACACAACCACTCACACACTCACACTCAACCACCCACACACTCAACCACTCACACTCAACCAACCACACACTCAACCACACAACCACTCACACACTCAACCACACACACACACTCAACCACACAACCACTCACACACACACTCAACCACTCACACACTCAACCACACACACACTCAACCACTCACGCAACCACCCACACACTCAACCACCCACACACTCAACCACACACACACTCAACCAGACACACAACCACTCACACACTCAACCACCCACACACTCAACCACACACTCACTCAACCAGACACACAACCACACACACTCACACACACACAACCACTCACACTCAATCACTCACACACTCAATCACTCACACACTCAACCACCCACACACTCAACCACACACTCACTCAACCACACACAACCACTCACACACTCACTCAACCACCCACACACTCACACACTCAACCACACACACACACTCAACCACACTCACACTCAATCACTCACACACTCACTCAACCACCCACACACTTAACCACACACTCAACCAGACACACAACCACCCACACACTCAAACCACACACACAACCACTCAACAACTCACACACACTCAACCACTCACTCACACTCACTCAACCACTCACACACAACCACTCACACTCAACCACACACACTCACTCACACACTCAACCACACACACTCAACCACACACACACAACCACTCACTCAACCACCCACACACTCAACCACACACTCAACCAGACACACACACTCAACCACTCACACACTCAACCACACACTCAACCACTCACACACTCAACCACACACTCAACCAGACACACACAACCACACACACACACTCAACCACTCACACACTCAACCACTCACACACTCAAACCACACACACAACTCACACACACTCACTCAACCACACACTCAACTAGACACACACAACCACTCACACACTCAACCACTCACACACTCAACCACTCACACACTCACTCAACCACCCACACACTTAACCACACACTCAACCAGACACACAACCACCCACACACTCAAACCACACACACAACCACTCAACAACTCACACACACTCAACCACTCACTCACACTCACTCAACCACTCACACACAACCACTCACACTCAACCACACACACTCACTCACACACTCAACCACACACACTCAACCACACACACACAACCACTCACTCAACCACCCACACACTCAACCACACACTCAACCAGACACACACACTCAACCACTCACACACTCAACCACACACTCAACCACTCACACACTCAACCACACACTCAACCAGACACACACAACCACACACACACACTCAACCACTCACACACTCAACCACTCACACACTCAAACCACACACACAACTCACACACACTCACTCAACCACACACTCAACTAGACACACACAACCACTCACACACTCAACCACTCACACACTCAACCACTCACTCACACAACCACCCACACACTCAACCACCCACACACTCAACCACACACTCAACCAGACACACAACCCCTCACACACACTCAACCACACACTCAACCACACAACCACTCACACACACAACCACTCACACACACAACCACTCAACCACACACACACCACTCACACACTCAATCACTCACTCACACAATCAACCACTCACACACTCAAACCACACACACAACCACTCACTCAACAACTCACACACACTCAACCACTCACTCAACCACACACTCAACCAGACACACACAACCACTCACACACTCAACCACTCACACACTCAACCACTCACACCACTCACACACTCAACCACTCACACCACTCACACACTCAACCACTCACTCACACAACCACTCAACAACTCACACAACCCCTCACACACTCAGCCACTCAATCAACCACTCACACTCACAACCACTCAACAACAACCGCCATTCGCCACTAAGTGGCAGTGACGTCATCACGACGCTTGTGCCAGGCCATGTGCACCTTGAGGCCACGTGAGGTGTCGGAACGACCGCTGGCAGGTCACGGGGCAGACCCAGCAGGTGCCACGGGTCGACTGAGATGACTGGCTGATGCACCACCTGTGCCCCCTACTGTGCCAACCTGTTGTGCTTTAGCCACCCGGCGCTCCGCTCGTTGTTGTGAGCATCGCTCCTCCCCCCTCCGTTGTTGGAGGGCGACTGCCTCCAACTGCCCAGTAGCGTCTTTCACGAGCCTCCTCCACAGAGACCGATCTTGACACCGCTGGTACCAGTCATCGGCAAGTCCACTCAGCTCCACGTCCTCCTGTACCACGTCACTCCATCTCTTCTCTAGCCCGTGCCGCGCCCGTTTAGCCCCCTTGATCCGGCCGAACAAACGCTGTTTAGGCATGCGGTGGCTGGGCATGCGGGCTACATGACCCAGCCAACGCAGCCTTGACTGCCAGAGGAGCCCACCGATGGGACTTTGTCCAGATCTTTCGAGGACATACATACTCAACCACTCGCACACTCAACCACTCACACACTCAACCACTCTCCCACTCATCCATCAATACCCGGCCGTTCGCCACTCAGTGACGGTGACGTCACCACGGCGCCTGTGCCAGGCTAGGTGCACTTTGAGGCCACGTGAAGTGTCGAAGGCTCGCTGCTGGCAGGTCTCGGGACAGACCCAGCAGGTGCCATAGGATGGCTGAGATGACCGGTAGATGCACCACAAGCTGTACCCCCACTGTGCCAACTTGCTGCATATGAGCCGCACGGCGCTCCGCTCATTGTTGAGCGTCGCTCCTCTGGAGGGCGACTGCCTCCAGCTGCCCAGTAGCAGCGTCCTTCACGAGCCTCCACCAGAGGCCGATCTTGACACTGCTGGTACCTACTCTTTCCACTCATCCACTTAACACTCAACCACTTACCCACCCACTCACTCTCCCACGCACTCGCCCACCCATTCACTCATCCACCCATCCTCCTACTCACTCACCTTCTCGCCCACTCATCCACCCAAACACTCTCCCACTCACTCGCATACTCATTTATGTTTTAACTAAACCTTACTTTAAAAATATAGATTACGTCTTATAGAATTAAACAGCGGTCACAAGACTTCTGGACCACCATATTTTGGGTGATGCTG
The DNA here is from genome assembly GCF_048934315.1 of Petromyzon marinus. Taxonomy (NCBI): domain Eukaryota; kingdom Metazoa; phylum Chordata; class Hyperoartia; order Petromyzontiformes; family Petromyzontidae; genus Petromyzon; species Petromyzon marinus. The sequence continues at coordinate 1,697,481 of NC_133725.1, read as the reverse complement.
CTGTTGCCAATTGGAACACAACGACAAATACAAAGCTGACAGTTACTGACCGCCCCGGCTGACTCGTTGCTAGGCCCAATTGCTCCAGTGCTATAGAGGTCGCAAAAAGTGACGTTTCGGGCAATAACCCTTGTTCAGCAAATGAAAGGCCAGTGCCCGATACGTCATCTATTATAGTTTTCCCTTTGAAGGCTACACACACACGGCGTTACTGACGCATGCGTCGAGTTAATAATAACTATAATTGCATTATGGGACCTTTTTGCCAGTAGCAAAGTATGAAAAATAAAAAATAGGTTTTACCCTTGGTAGCAATACAACAGGCGTTAAGATGCTCAAACACCAAAAAGATTAGCCACACGTACTTGTGGTGAACATGCAAACAAACATGGCTTTATACTCGCGTTCTTTCGGTAAAGTCACGTAGGTAAAGAAAATAAAATATTAAACAAAAATTAAATCACGTTTCGGTCGCAACACAAGCGGTCGTCATCAGGCAAAAAGGGGGTCAGCCTCTGAAAGGCAAACTGTTGTTAAAGGTTTGGGAATGGGCTTGTCCCGTTGTCTGTTAAAAGCTCTAACAGATAAAGGGAATCCCTGCCCGTAGAGGTGGTTCATTCTAGATTTGAAGTCTTCGTGACTGCAAGGATCCATACTCTGGTTCTTTAGGTAAAGTCACGTAGGTAAAGAAAATAAAGACACATGGCTTTGATAATATATATACATTCTATGAAACGAATTGGCCTACACCAGAGCCTTCGTTATGGCCCAGTCTCACCACCAGTGTCAGACCAGAGAAGAAAGCCACAAGGCGAACAGCACAAGGACAATGCCACACACGTGTCAGAGCGTTTATAGCTCGGGGTGAGCAGCAGCTACATCATGGGATACCGTTTTGCCAGTATCAAAGTATGAAAAATAACAATGTTAGAGAAAGTGGGAAGGTGATTGGCTGGAGGGGAAAGTGGCTCAGGGAACCTTCGGGAAATGGACTCGAGGGATAAATGTGGGGGGAAACGCGAGAGCTCCACACGCTTGGAGTGAATCATTGAAGGCCGTGTCTCGTGCCTCGGGGGAAATAAAGACTCCCGCTTGTCGAAGACCGCTGTGTCAGGCGTCGCTACAGATCCAACGTCAATTTTGTTTCGTTTTTATTCGGGCCGCTGCTACGTGTTCCCACGTGCGATGATATCGGCCACTGCGGCGAGCCATCCGTGTGCGCGCGTGGCCAGCTGCCTCGGACAGCGAGCTGGCAGAGAAACGTGCGTCTCCGCTCGCTCAACGTGCGTCTCCGCTCGCTCAACGCGCTCGCGACGAACGCGCCACGGCTCGGCTTTTGCAGCTGCGAGCGGGAAGGAGAAAAAACAAACCAATTTGGGAGCGTCCCGGGCCAAGTTGTCGGGAGTGACTCGGCTGAGGCTCGTTTATCGCAACGCAAAAAGAGATGAGTTTTAGATTTCAAATGTCAGAAACGTAAAATGACAGTAAAAAATATAGGTCACCCCCCCCCCCCGCCCCCTCCCTTGCAAATAGGCAAAGTTGCACGAGTCACAATCGTTTTTATTGAATCTCCTGGTTCAACAAAGGACAAGGTGACGCTGAGAGGGCAGTGCCAACCTCTGCCTGATGATCACTCAGTTGGGATTACACAGAGCGATCATCGATCCTCCGCCCCCCCCCTTACTGGCGGCAGACTGATGCCCGCTCGCAGGACAAGTGCCGAATCACCTTGGCTGCACGTGGACAGCTGCCACCGGGGGTGTCCTTTAAAAATGTTTGAGACGAGATGTAAGTCGGTCGCGCATTGCGTGCAAAGGGCTCCGAGATTAATCCCCCCCCCCCCCCAGCCCGGACTAAAAAGGCACCATATCGAAAAACATCATCATCGTTACAACATTTGCCGTATCCCTTCTAGTTTTCGGCTCGCCGCTAACCTCCGACGTCAGCGCTGCGTCGTCGTCATCGTCATCGTCATCGTAATCAGCGTCGTCCATCACCCGTGCCGCCGTCATTGTCGGTCTTTCTTGAGGAATCCCTTGTAGAGCCCGCGGAGTTTCTCGACATCGCGGGCGGGCGGCTGCCTCCAGGCGTACCACGGGTACCACGGGTCGCCGGGAGAGCCGCCGGCACAGTGCGGCGGCGGGGGCGTGAGCGACACGGCGCCGTGCGCGTTCGTGAAGTCCTCCGGCGTCGCCGGCTCGGCGAGCAGCGGCAGCTCTATCAGCAGCAGGCCTGCGAGCGCACAGCGCGGTCAAACGAACAAAACAAAAACACTGAACATTGGGGGGGGGGGGGCTTGTGTGCGTGTTGAACCGCATCAACGTACGTAGCCAACCGTGCTAACTGGAGGTGCAGTGTTGAATCCGGGATTTTCAGGTGGGGGAGGGGGGGGGAGGGCAACCCCTCCAGCAATGAAAAATTATAGAGGAGTTAAAATAGGGTTTTTCCCCTTTGTTTCTGGCAACAAAACTGAAACCTTTTAACAAGGATTCATGTTTACTGCATTAACCACAATACCTGAGGTCAAAATGCAAACAAAAAACATACCGTGATAATATATGCATTGTCCTTGAACCTGATTGGTCCACACCTTTTGGCGTCATCTGGTCGAGCACCAATTGGGTCGAGGCTCAAAAGAAAGCCGTCCCTTGGTGTGGACCAATCAGGTTCAAGGACAATGCATATATTATCATAGTATGTTTTTTGTTTGCATTTTGACTGCAGGTATTGTGGTTAAAGCAGTAACATGAATCCTTGTAAAAAGTTTCAGTTTTGTTGCCAGAAACAAAGGGGAAAAACCCTATTATTATATTTTGGTACTGGCAAAGGAGGTCTAATGATGATAGGAGTTGTTAGTAAGTAAGGACTTGTCCCTTGCTTGTTACTCGACACGTGTGCGGCGATGACGTAGACATCAATCGAGGGTCGAATTGCGAACCGCGTTGTGTGATCGGCAACGCGCTCGCTGAAGGTGTCGATGCCTTCAGGGAAGTCGTGGACTCTGTAGACGCAACTGCGCACAATTCTGTGAGTCGCTTATAACCGCTTTCGCGTTACTTATTGCCAATTATGGACTCAGACTATTGTCTTATAATCTAATAGAGTCCCTGACACGTAATAATATGCTTGCACAGTGGCAGTGGGGGTCGCAAAATGCCGATTTATTACTAATAAACCCCAATGATCCGATCGAAAGTAGGGATTCATACTCTTTGGTTTTATTCAGTAAAGTCACGTAGATAAAATAAAACAAAATAAAACAATTAAATCACGACGTTTCGGAGGCAACACAAGCTTCCATCTTCAGGTGGAAAAGTCAACGCAGAATATCTGTGTCAGGAGCACAGTTCAGAGACGACTTTGGATTATATACAGGTTAATTGTTTTATTTTGTTTTATTTTATCTACGTGACTTTACCGAATAAAACCAAAGAGTATGAATCCTTGCAGTCACGAAAGCTTCAAATCTACATGAAATTAGGGATTTCGATCGGATCATTGGGGGGGCACGTGCCACCCCACCCCCCCCACTGGCTCCGCCAGTGGTTGATCTATGGGTAGTGTTGAGTCTATGGGCAGTGTTGAGTCTATGGGCAGTGTTGAGTCTATGGGCAGTGTTGAGTCTATGGGCAGTGTTGAGTCTATGGGCAGTTTCGATTTAAAGCTTTCGTGACTGCAATGATTCATCTTCTTTGGTTTTCGGTAAAGTCACGTAGAATGAGAATAAAATAATAAATTGATAAAATGTATTATTTTATTCTCATTCTATGGGCAGTGTTGAGTCTATGGGCAGTGTTGAGTCTATGGGCAGTGTTGAGTCTATGGGCAGTGTTGAGTCTATGGGCAGTGTTGAGTCTATGGGCAGTGTTGAGTCTATGGGCAGTGTTGAGTCTATGGGCAGTGTTGAGTCTATGGGCAGTGTTGAGTCTCTGGGTAGTGTGTACTGTATGTCTGTTGAACTTCTTTTGCACCACCGTACGTAGCCAACCACGCTAATCTTAGGTGTGCGGCAAGGACAACAAACTGAACACAAAAAGTGGTTCTAGAGAAATGAGTTTGCAGCTGATTGACCAACTTTGCCTACCTATTGTCGTGCCACCGATCGGATGGAATTGTTTTTTTGAGACACCTTAAGTTTTCGACCGACCTTATTTTACTTTTATGGGTTATTTTATTGTTTTATTTTACCAGGTAAGGCCCCCATGGAGCAACACGTAGCTCTTTTTCAGAAGGGACCTGGCCACAAATGACAGCCCAATGAGGTCACCTATACTCTAAATGCATGATTCTAAATGTGGAGGGAAAAACCGGGGGACCCGGAGAAAATTCCACGAGGCCACGGGGACAGAGACACCGCAGACTCCCATGTATACTGGCGTCAGGGCCGGGATCGATTCCACGACTTCCTGTATACCAGGCGAGGTAATTAACATCCGCACGCCACCGTTGTGCCCTATGCCACGGTGGCGTGAAGCACTCTTGCCACTGCTGGATGAAGGTACGTGGTGCGAACGGGCACTGTGCACTACCGGAGGGTGCAGGACATGCACACACACACACACACTCACTCTCGTCTGCCACTCAACTTTTTCCAGTTCAGCAAGAAAATAATACAATTACGTACCGTAGTCTTGGGCTTTCTTAATCGCTGCCAGTAGATTTTTATGCTGCCTTTGGCAGAGACCTGTGAATAAAATTTACATGAAACAGAAGTGCATTAATAATTAATAATGCGGTACGTTTGGTACCGACGCCATTCTATTAATTGTGATCAATTCACTCACCGGTTAGCGACGGGTCAAAAACAATGCCTTGGTGCGGGCAAATAAACTGCTGCAGAAGACGAATATTCTGTAAGGACACCACAAGATGTGTTAATTAAGTGGTTCTTCTTAACCTGGGGTGCACGCCACCTCTTGGGGGTGCGAGATGCCCTTTCTGGGGGTAGCGAGACATGGACAGATTTTTTTAGAAGGTAAATCATCAAAACCACTAATTAAGCATAGGCATGTAAGTACAACTTACTTTGTTTCACCAAACCTATATGTGTTTATAAACATTGTAATTGTGTTTTGCGATTGAGAACCAAAGGCGTGTAAGGCAGCAGTATAGGTTCAGCACCACTGTGTTAATTGAATAACAACAATGTCAATGTCTTTTCCGAACATAGATGGACTCGTGCATTTGACTAAACTGTCAAATCGCTCTCCGTGGTGCTAACGTTAATAAAAACCGCCACTTTTTTAAAATTTTGTTGTTGTGCTTTTCACACCTGATGATGATTTGCTTGTGTTGCAGTCGAAACGTCGTGATAATTTTGTTTTATATTTTTATTATTTTATTGTTTCCCTTCTAAGTGACTTTACCGAAAGAACCAAGAATATGAATCCCTGCAGTCACGAAAGCTTTAAATCAAAATTTTATGTCAATGTGTGTGTATATATATAGTGTCTAAATCCAATTTAAAGGATGCTGACATACTATAATTAGCCTGAGCGCAGACCAGATATTCATCTAACTTGTCGTCCGTAGCAGCTGAGGAGGCATCACTGCAGCTACTCCAATTTGTTCGTGCGGCCAAAATCCAGCAAATCACGAATGTGTTTTGTTAAATAGCCGTGTGAATAAATGAACACGGCTAAAAGTGTCGGTTCCACCCCAAGGGGGTACCCAGTTATCTGCTATGGCCCGCGCGCTTAAATGGTCAGCACGCTGGACTTATAATCCAGAGGTCGCAGGGTTCAATTCCATCTCCTGAGAGGGCAGCTGAAGCGACGGTGGAAGTTTCTGAAATCCTCCTCCTCGCCTCCTGTTGTCCGTCTACCTGGCGGTGTCAATGGGAACGCCTGCAGCTGGTCGTTCGGCAGGCCGAGTGTGATGGGGTAAAGTGTGGGCAATTGAAAACCTCTTCCAAAACCTCTTTTTTTACTTGATTAGGTAATATTATATAATTTTATTTTTTATTATTTCTACGTGACTTTACCGAAAGAACCAATCATATATATCTCTTCCCAGATGTCTGGCCAACATGACAGAGTGGGACAAATGGTTCCCTAGAGCTCCTGAGAGCTGAGTTACCTTCCGGCAGTGAGCCGAGGAAGAATTTTCAGGGCTGCACCTTCATCTTTCTAACTTTCCTTTACACATCGAATAACCATCACGCGAACACTAAACCAACGACGACCACCACTGCAACAACGCCAACAACAATCACGCCAACCACAATCGCACCTAAAAAAAAAACCACAACCACACCACCAACAACAATCACCACACCAACAACTACCACAACAACGGTCCCGAGGGCATTCACGATGAGGTGGAAGATGGAAAGTTGGCAGAGGCTCGCTAAGTGGAATGTTGTTGGTCAGCTTGTTTTTTTGTTATTACAGTAGATCATCGATTATCCAGAGGCTTCAGGGGGGAAGGGGCGCCAGATATTTGTAAACGCCGGATAATCATTACATCATCATTATTTCAAATAGCATATTTTTGCACATTCTTGAATAACATTATGTTTCTAGGTGTTGTGTATGTTTTTTGTTGTGTTTAAAATTTGTTTACTATATGAAATTGGCATAAACATCCAAAGAAAAACAGAAATATCTTACTGTAAAAAGTTAATGTATTTAATGTACCGTACTTACCACTCCAATCTCGTAGACTCTGCATGGGGTGATGTACATATTACTACGCTCTTGTTTCAACACAACATGTGTTTGATAATCGTATTAAATATTTGACCCTGAAATCAAGCATAACTACTATGTACTGAATAATGTACTGTGTACAATATTTAACACTGAAATCAAGCATAACTACTATGTAGTGTTTAATGTAGTGTATATATTTGACACTGAAATCAAGCAGAGCTACTGTGTAGTGTATAATGTAGTGTAGATAATATTTGACACTGAAATCAAGCATAGCTACTATGTAGTGTATAATGTATATATTTGACACTGAAACCAAACTACTTTTTTCGTCACGCCCACGGTGCCGATCGCTGCATTGGTTACAGCCTTTGCAGCGGCTTTGCCGGTTTCGCCAGATCGGCCCTGGACCGCCAGATGTTGGATGCAGCCGCATAATTACAATCGACGATCAACCGTATAATTGTGAGTGATGCCTGCTGAACACCTCCACCAGCCCCTTACCTTGAAGTCCATTATGATCTTTGGGTCTCGGCAAGCCGGGCACGGGTTTGAACAGACGTTACTTCCTCTCTGTAACACGGGAACAAACACGTGCACGCAAATCTGACTGCTTATCCGTACATCCAAATGAAGCTCAAGCCTCCCGTAAACCACGTGACCTCCGTGTGACCAACGCCACTCTGAACCCCTCCCCTGTTGCTGCCGATGACGGTAATGATTTCGCTGTAATGCCGATACCGCTGCTGACAATGATTACGCTGCAGCTATTTATGCTTCCGCTGATGATGATGATGCCTAGGCTGCGGACGCTTCTGATGCTGATAATAGTTAGCCAGCGTATGTTGCCGATGGTGATGATTACGCCACACTGCCGATGGTGATGATATGCATGTGTTTAGCTTCACGATGCTGGTTTTGCTGCTGTTGCTGCTGCTGCTAATGAAGGTGTGTTTCAATGTTCTTCATTGCAAGGCCCGTGGGCAACTGGCGGCCCCTAACAATCGTGCTGCTGTCAAACCCCCAATGGTTTCAAATGTGTGGTGGCCGTCACACGACTGATGACGCCCCCCCTCTGAAAATGAGCGAAGAACTCCAGTGTACTTACGATGCAGGTCTTGCGTGTTTTCTGGGGAGGGATTCCACCTTTGTGGTTCCGTCTGTAATCCTTCCAGATGGGAATCTCCCCATAGCGCTCGATATATTCTGCGGAAGAAAGAGGCACAGGTCAACAACGGTTTGCCATCGGACAGACCGGGCCCTGTCATGGCCACGTGGAACTTCCGTGACCGGCTCCGGGGGCCAGGTGGCTCGGTGGTCAGAGACACCGAGCCGGCGCTGCCGAGATCCTGGGTTCAGGCCCGGGTAGGTTTTATCTCTTGCCGACAAAAAGGGTGCTGGGTTTTTGTTTTCTGTTGTCGCCAAGTTCTGACCGACCCTTCGATCGATTTGGGAAAAGCGACAAAGCAACATTGCCCCCCTACTGGCAGAGCAATGCCCGCTCGCCGGCCGGTGCTGCGTCTGCTTTGCGCCGCACAGGGACAGCTGCCACAGTGGGGGTGGGGTCCCCCCGATGCAGGGTGCCTCAATATACCGCGTAGTGTAGGAGTCGCAGTATCGATGTTTAGTGACGATGCCGATAATAACGATTAATTATTTCAACTTGTTATTGCCCAGTTGCATGCGCTGGGAAACCGGGGCAACCGGGGGGGAAAAAAAAAGCGCCGCGTACGAAGGGGGCAACACTCTATCCCACGTTGGAACGGGAAAGGTGTATTTCGATTTAAAGCTTTCGTGACTGCAAGGATTCATCTCCTTTGGTTCTTTCGGTAAAGTCACCACGTAGAATGAGAATAAAATAATAAATTGATAAAATAAAATAACACAATAATATTCTCACGACGTTTCGGCCACAACACAAGCGGCCTTCATCAGGTGAAGGGGACGAGACTGTCTGGAGGACAGCGCTGGAGTGAAAAAGCCACGCTCAGATCACGACCTTTAAGCTGTGTGAGAAGAAACAGAGCGAGCGCCTTGACAAAGGAATTAGCATAGAATTTAGCATTGAAATGGCTGAGTGATTAGCTTGTGACTGGTCACAGAAATGGCTATGTTAAAGTTAAAGCATACACATCCGCAGAGGCACCCCTTGACAAAGGAATTAAAAAGGGAAAGGTGTAGTCCAGGTTCGTTGCGCTACAGTCTCCCGGCGAGCCGTGGTTCGGGGCCACCTCCTCGTCGAAGCACACGCCGCGCCATAGAAGTTGCACACACGCACGCGCACGTTTGTGTGGTCCGTCAACCCTCGCCGCTGCCTCTGCAGAGTTGGATCGGAGAGAGGCGTGCGCTCCGGGCAAAATCGTGAAAACTCACCTCGTTAAACTGAAACCTTTACCCCCTCCCCACCCACTAGTTCTGGCCGTTTACCCAGCAGGTTATGTTCATTTCCTGATTTCCACACGTTGGAGATCTGCATGTTCTCCCCGTGGCCGCGTGGATTTTTCTCCGGGTCCTTCATTTACCTGGCACATTGCAAAATCAACGTCGCGCGTTTTAGAGTAGTTGGCTGCTGTAAATATCGACGTGATCAGCCGCTTGGTTGAGCTATCATTACGTGTGGCCAGGTCGCCTCTGAAATAGAGCTATGGAACTCGATGGGCCTTACCTGGTAAAATAAAACGTTTAAAATAGCTTAGAAGCACACCTCAAAAAATCAAAATTGTTGTTACAACAATATTGAGGATTCCTCTCGGCAAGAGGAAGGTGCCGCCCTTCAACGGACTTTGTACGTCATGCAGTTTTAAATCTAGAACTTTTAAAAATGCGTAGCTCTTTGCTTCCTGACACGACGATGATTTCGCCGAGAGACAGCAAAGAGGAACACGTGGATTAGGGGACACGCGGAGGGTGAGACGTCATCACACTCCATCGTTATCCAGCACTGGTTCGACCCTCGATGGTGTTTCGTATGTACGTTCCAAATTAATTTCGCACCGTACGTAGCCAACCGCGCTAATCGCAGGGACGGTGAAAGGACAACAAACACGAGGTGGCCGATAGGTGAGGGCGGTCGATATTAGCATCGGTATTTATACTGCAGGAGGAATCCGATGAGCTATAAAGCTCTTTTTCCAATGAACTACAAGTTCCTAAACTTAGTCCCCCTCCCTCCGACCATTTATCCGGTTCACTTTTATTTTGAGTTTTCGCTATCTCTGCATGATTCCCAGCACACTTAAAATGCTTTGCGACCGCAGATTGATTATCCGTGCTGTTTCCCAATCAATCTTCCGCTCCTCCTCCGGCAGTGCTCTCCGTTCAGTCGCCGCGAGGACCCAAGTCATGCATCGCAACGCGACCCTTTGCAATATACCAGGCTGCTTAGCCCCAGAGAAGACGAGGGAAGTTATATTCGCGTGATGATATAACGGTCAATGGCTTGTCATCACGTGCAAGTGTATAGCAGCAGACAAATAAGCTAAATAATCTCAACGCGTGTCGATTATAAATGTGGAGAGAGGAAGGGGTACGGGGGAGGGGGGTGGTGTAGTGGTTAGCGCGCCACGCTACGAACCCGTCCACCCGAGTTTGATTCCCGCTCATGGCCAACACGATTATCTGAACCGGTCCTGGGCCTGGGGAGACAAAGGCGGCCGGGCGTGGTGCTTGCCACCCACCCCCTCGTGTGCCGTGTGGGCCTTGATAGGTGCTCGCCAACAGCTCCTGCCCCAACAGTCTGTTAAGGCTACGCGGGGGGGGTCTTTGTCTTCGGGGGGGGTGGGGTCAATCACCTTCGCTGTCCAGATACTCCCAGGGGTTCTGCCGCAGGTGGGCCAAGGGGTCAGGGGCCGCCGGGGTCGACTCCTCCGTCGCGGCCGTACAATGAGGCCTCCACAGCGGAGGGGCGGCCGGCCAGGTGGGCCTCACGGTGCTCGGAGCCGCGGCCCTCCGCAACACCTTGGGGGGGGGAGGGTTTCCCCGCACCTCAGATTAGCACGGTGCAAATGTAGTTACACATACTGTACATACACACTGCCCATAGACTCAACACTGCCCACAGACTCAACACTGCCCACAGACTCAACACTGCCCATAGCCTAACAACACTACCCATAGACTCAACACTGCCCACAGACTCAAAACTGCCCACAGACTCCAACACTGCCCACAGACTCAACACTGCCCATAGACTCAGCACTGCCCATAGACTCAACACTGCCCATAGACTCAACACTGCCCATAGACTGCCTACGTTCAGTGCGAAAAAAGTTCAACGAGCGGTCCACACGGCCACGTGTGACGGGCGCCCAACACAGCCAAGGATCATCTAGCGGAGCGCCAGCCAGGGGGACGGAACGAGTGCCAGGCTAGGTGCACCAGGAGGTCACGGGGCAGACCCAGCAGGTGCCATGGGTCAACTGACTGAGATGAATGGCCGATGCCACCACCTGTGCCTACTACCGTGCCAGGCTAGGTGCACCAGCAGGTCACGGGGCAGACCCAGCAGGTGCCATGGGTCGACTGAGATGACTGGGCCGATGGACCACCAGGTGCCCCCTAACCGTGCTAACTCGCTGCGTTTTATCCGCCCGGCGCTCCGCTCGTTGTTGTGAGCGCGCGGGGCCTTCTCCATATGCGTGTGGGTAAACTTCACACACGACAACAACACACGTGGGACGCCAGACCACAACACGCGCGCGTATTTTGTTTTTAACGGATGACGCCATCCATCTATCGGCTCTTACCTGCGCTCCTTCGCCTCGTCGGGCCGCCGGGAGCCAGGGGAAGACGAGGAGAGACGGCGCTAACCTCGAGCGGCTCCTCAAGGACAGAGCCATTCCCGCCATTGCCGAGGTCTGGCGTCTTTTTCACGCCCCTCCCTCCGTCCGATTCGATTCTCCTGAATCTAAAACCAAAATTGACTTAACGCCCGCGATTCCTGGGTGCTGCGTAACGTTGCGATGAACGGAAGACGGGGTGGTGAGGAATCGAATTAGTTTCGATTAGGCATGACGCCCGATCGATTCGCCGTGTCGCGTACTGTATTGTGGTTTTTGTGGAATCGATGCGATTTATTATTTCGGGGAATCGATTTTTGTTTCCCCCCCCTCCGTCAAACTTCGATTCAGTAAAGCACGATAGATTTGTACTTATTAATTAAATATAATATGACTTCGCTGAAACTTTAACGTCCGATTGCGATGTCCGTGCATCGTTTTGTGAGGGAAACTGTGTCCACAGAATCACTAATTCACGTTTTGACAAACTCAATTTGATTCCATCTAATCACTCGGCCTTAAGATTTCCATTGAACTGCCCATATAGGACTCACCACTGTGATCTCTACATTGGGTCAAACTTAACATCTCTTAATGTTTGACGGCTTGTGCACCATATCTTATTTATTCACGATATACTTACAAAAAAAATCCGCAGACTACCTGCTGCTGGATCTCCTCTCTGTTTCAAAGAACAAATTTGACCTCAGTCTTCGCTCATTTACCAGCTTCACATCCCATATTGCCGTACAAAAACCGGTGGAAGGGCCTTTGCTATTGATGCCCCCAGGGTCTGGAATGCTATTGCCAATAAACTGCAACTTGAATCACTACCTATGAGATCTTCACTCAAAACTGCTCTAGAGGAGTTGTACAGCCCTAGCTGCCACTGCTATTCAGTGGCCTTAATAAAATATGGCTCTAGATTTTGGTGTTATAATTTATTTATGTAGTTTATTGTTAAAAAAAAATCGGTCACAGTCCCTACGATCACTGTTACATTGCATTTATGGCTTTTATTTTGGTGATTTCGAAAACTGTTTTTGTTTGTTTTGGCCATGTTTTTGTTTATTGTAGTACGGAGTTAGACTGATGGCTTTAATCTTAGTTGTCTTGTGGTTGTTGTTGTTGTTGTTTGACTTGCATCCCAATGGGATTTTTGCACACAGCGTTGGTGTACGGTGCTTTGTTTTCAGGAATATTTTGATTTTTTTTTTCCTGGATTTTCTGTTTGCACAGTCAACACATAATCACTTTAAGATGTTTTTCTTGTTCATGTATTTGTGTTTGTTGCGATTGCACCCGATTCAATAAGCCGAATGCCTCACAGGGCTATACCAAATAAATGAAACTATGGAACTAATTTAAGCATTTTAATTTGGGTTAAAAAAAACTGTGGGGGTGGGGTGGGGAGGAGGTCAAGGCGCAGCCCCTGAAACTTCCTTCGCTCATCGCACTGCTGGTGGAAGGGGCCCTCGACTCGACAGAGCTGTCGACTGGACAGACCCACACCGCGTCAACCCACGCGGTTTTACCCCATAATTCTTCTTCCACGGGCGAATTGAGAGCGTTCAGATCCATGAGGCGTACAGCCGTTTCAATAGGGCACAAAATGTGTAAAAGGGGCCGTCCATAAATGACGTCACGCGATTTTGGACGATTTTTGACCCCCCCCTCTCGTTACACGGCGTCACAAAAAAATCAGGCCCCCCCCCTCAAATATGACGTCACAATGCTCTGCCCCCCCTCCCCCCCCACAAAACAATATTTCCATTTTAAAATAAAACATGCTTCAAATCGCTTTAAACTATTGTCATTGTAGTGCGTATTTAATGTTGCGCTGCAGGGATTCATATTCTTGGTTCTTTCGGTAAAGTCACGTAGAAGGGAAACAATAAAATGATAAAAAATATAAAACTATAAAATTCTCACGACGTTTCGACTGCAACACAAGCAATCATCATCAGGTGTGAAAAACTGTGGATGAAACGTCGTGAGAATTTTATTGTTTCATATTCTTTTATTGTTTTATTGTTTCCCTTCTACGTGACTTTACCGAAAGTACTAATAACGTAAATTTTGCATTTATTTAAAGTTGCGCATTTTGATGTGACGTCACTTTTCTCAACCCCCCCTCCCCCACCCGAACCTCGTCACACATCGTCACAAATATCTGACCCCCACCCCCTCCCCCCTAGGTGCGTGACGTCATTTATGGACGGCCCCTAATTATTATTTGTTTAATATTGATTTGAAGCATTCGTGACCGCAGGAATCCATATTCTCTGTGTGTGGTTCTTGGCGGTAAAGTCACGTGGGTAGAAAAATAAAATAAATCACGACGTTTCGGGCGCAACACAAGCGTCCATCATCAGGTGGGGAAAAACCACAGCAAGAAACTCAAACTTCCGAAGTAGGCGGCTACTTCAGCAGCAGCGTTGCGATCTGAACTTCGTGATCCTATTTGTTCGCGTGTGTTTCTTTCCTTGTGATGGGACTTTGTGGGCTGAACGTTGAGATTTATAACGGGGCACGGGGTCACCCGATAAGGTCTGAATTGGCCTGTGACGAGGCAGGGCACTGATAAGGGGTCGACAGGTGTGTAGAACCCCCTACCTAACAAACGAATCAACACGGCCAGAAACATGTAATTATATACCGGCTAACTCTCGTTTTTTAAGCGGGGGTTGCGTCCCTGAAAATTGGCGCGTAACTCAAAAGTGACGTAAATTAAACGCACATTTCTCCCATAAAAAATAAATACATAAATAAAGGCTATGATTGGCGTTAGGGAGAGCACGCTATCGAACCTCATGCTTACATCTAAATATTCCACTCGGTTGCAGTACATATTATATTTACAAGACAGACAGTCCCCGGGTTACGGAAATCCGACTTTACGGAAATCTGACTTTACGGAAATGCTCCCATAAATAATGTTTAAAGAATAATCAACGTTCGGAAATTGTTTGCGTTAGTTACATTCGCGCAAATAGTTAAACAAATGTTTTATTTTTAAACACGTTTAAGGGCCACACATTGGAAGGCAAATGCGAGCACAACATCTTTAAAATGTCGCGCGAGTATTAGTGAGTGGGTGGCTGGGTGAGTGGGTGAGTGAGTGAACGAGTGAGTGGGTGGCTGGGTGAGTGAGTGAGTTGGTGAATTAGTGAGTGAGTGGCTGGGTGAGTGAGTGAATTGGTGAATTAGTGAGTGGGTGGCTGGGTGAGTGGGTGAGTGAGTGAACGAGTGAGTTGGTGGCTGGGTGAGTGAGTGAATTGGTGAATTAGTGAGTGGGTGGCTGGGTGAGTGAGTGGGTGAACGAGTGAGTGGATGGCTGGGTGAGTGGGTGAGTGAGTGAACGAGTGAGTGGGTGGCTGGGTGAGTGAGTGAACGAGTGAGTGGGTGACTGGGTGAGTGAGTGAATTAGTGAGTGGGTGGCTGGGTGAGTGAGTGAACGAGTGAGTGGGTGGCTGGGTGAGTGAGTGAATTAGTGAATTAGTGAGTGGGTGGATGGGTGAGTGAGTGAATTAGTGAGTGGGTGGATGGGTGAGTAAGTGAATTAGTCAGTGGGTGAATTAGTGAGTGGGTGGCTGTGTGAGTGGGTGGCTGGGTGAGTGGGTGAATTGGTGAATTCGTGAGTGGGTGGCTGGGTGAGTGAGTGAATTAGTGAGTGAGTGGCTGGGTGAACGAGTGAGTGGGCGAACGAACGAGTGAATTGGTGAATTAGTGAGTGGGTGGCTGGGTGAGTGAGATGGTGAACGAGTGAGTGGGTGGCTGGGTGAGTGGGTGGCTGGGTGAGTGGGTGGCTGGGTGAGTGAGTGGGTGAACGAGTGAGTGGATGGCTGGGTGAGTGAGTAGGTGAACGAGTGAGAGGGTGGCTGGGTGAGTGAGTAGGTGAACGAGTGAGTGGGTGGCTGGGTGAGTGGGTGGCTGGGTGAGTGGGTGGCTGGGTGAGTGAGTGGGTGAACGAGTGAGTGGGTAGCTGGGTGAGTGAGTGGGTGAACGAGTGAGTGGGTGGCTGGGTGAGTGGGTGGCTGGGTGAGTGGGTGGCTGGGTGAGTGGGTGGCTGGGTGAGTGGGTGGCTGGGTGAGTGAGTGGGTGAACGAGTGAGTGGGTGGCTGGGTGAGTGAACAGGCGTGGACCCTAAACAATAAACGCCGCTTCCGATTCACAGCAGCCAAGTCGCCAACCCGTGAGGCGGGGAGCAACCGGCCAAAGAGAGAGTGGTCCACTTGTTGCTTATGCAGCCGCTATGGGCTTTAATGTGAACTATCGTTTGTGCCCGTTCTAGGACGGGTGAATGTTGCAGTGAATCTGAAATATTCAATAGAAAAATTGTTCAGCTCATGATTATTAATGAGGGGGGGGGGGGGGAGTTGCACCACGTGGAGGGACGTCACCCCCTCATGGTTATTGTGGAGGGGTGCGGCATGTGGAGTGACGTCACCCGCACATGATTATTAATGAGGGGAGGGGTGCGGCATGTGGAGTGACGTCACCCGCTCATGATTATTAATGAGGGGAGGGGTGCGGCATGTGGAGTGACGTCACCCCCTCATGGTTATTGTGGAGGGGTGCGGCATGTGGAGTGACGTCACCCGCTCATGATTATTAATGAGGGGAGGGGTGCGGCATGTGGAGTGACTTCACCCCCTCATGATTATTAATGAGGGGAGGGGTTGCGGCATGTGGAGCGCGCGACCTTCTTGTGCGTCAGTGTAAATTTCCACGTGTGCATGAATATTAATGAAGAGGGCGGGGCCTCTTTTGCAGTGACGTCACGCACGGATGTAGCACTGTGCTGCGTTGATTTATTTTTCACCGTCACTTTCTGTACAGAAATGTCGTCATATTTGAAGCGACTTTGCGGCATAAATTATTTAATTCTGCTCGACCTTCCTCTGCGTTCGTGTAAAAATCCACCCACTCATGAATATTAATGAGGAGAGGGGGGTGGGCCTCGTGTGGAGTGACGTCACGCGGGGGGTGGGCCTCGTGTGGAGTGACGTCACGCGCGAGGACGGACAGACATTTCTGGGTGATTACAGGTAATGAACCCACAAGTATAATTGTGAATGAACGTATTCATGACCGTGGATTGGACCCATAGAGTCACGTGAATGCACAGTAGGCCACGCCCACCAGTAAAGTAATTAATTCAGGGTACAGGGCACCTATTCAGATTCGGGGTTGTTGAGCAGTGAGGTGGTGTGAGTTGGTGTCGATTGGCATGCATCTGGTCACAGTTACAGACGCACGAATGCTCCTCAGCAGAACGCTTTGAAACAACGAGTTGCAGTTACGCAACCCTCTCTCTGGTGTCACTGGGTGGTGGAGTCATCTCAGAAGCAGGGCAGAACACATCGCAAGAGCATCCACTCATCGCCTCCTAACTCGTCGACTGTTATAATTCAGTAGGCTCACGCGACATTGACTTCTCCAAGACACAGAGGGTCTTTGTAAGCCATCTGGCTACCATGAGAGATTCGTTCACGAGGCTAGCCGCATATACAAGCACAGAAAACAATTTCAACCGAGAAGATGGATTCTGGCTCAGCAATCATTGGAAGGATTTGATAAACCATTTCGGGTCTTAATTGATTGTTCACGCTTACGACGGTGGTGGCTTTCAGACAGCATACATTAATTTTTCGTCTCCCCCCTCCTCTTTTCCGAACATAGATGGACTATCTTCTTTGGTTCTTTCGGTAAAGTCACTTAGAATGAGAATAAAATAATAAATTGATAAAATAAAATAACACAATAATATTCTCACGACGTTTCGGAGAAGATGAATCATTGCAGTCACGAAAGCTTTAAATCGAAATAGATGGACTAGTCCTTATAAACAAACTGACAAATCGCTGTCCGTGGTGCTAACGTATTAAAAATAAATAAATACACCGTTTAAAAATAAATACATTTATACAAACCGCCACTTCTTTCAAATGTTTCTTGCCGTTGGTTTTTCACACCTGATGATGACTGCTTGTGGTGTTACAGTCGAAACGTCGTGAGAATTTTATTGTTTTACTATATATTATATTATTTTATTGTTTCCTTTCAACGTGACTTTACCGAAAGAGCTCAGAATATCGCCGACTGTTATTGCTGCTGTTGTTCTTGTTGTTTACCTATTAGCCGGCCTGTCCCCTCGTAACGATCACGGGAGGAGAGAGGATAGGCACAGTACCGGTTGCACGTACAAGGGGCTCGATGTCCGAGCTGGGGTGTCCCGGTTTTCAAAGCGAACCTCGCCTCAATCGGAGTCTCCACGTACATTGCTGTGCGCCCGTTGACACCCGCATCGACTTGAGGTCCTTGGTTTGTAAAGCACGTGCTATAGCCACCGGGCTGGACGTGACGCTCGACCGACGGTTCGTAAGCGCGACGTTGAATGCACAAGGCAGTGCACAAGTGAAATGCCCAATTCACAATTTTATTAACGCCTTTCAATGCACGCGATTGTTCAATCCATACACAGTATTGAAAACACGAGAAGCCAACAGCATTTGGTAAGAAAACAAAGCACCGTTTTAGCAAAAAGCCCCGCTTGCATTTGACAGTTATAGGTTTTAAATCAATCATTCATAACTAGATCCGACCTTATCCTCCCGCAAAGAGTCAGCACGTTTGTATTACATTTTAAAGCAATTTTCATCCTTTAAAACAAAAGTCTCGTTTTATGGGTCTCTATGTGAGTCTGTGGGTCTCTGTACAGGTCTATGGGTCTCTATGCAAGTCTGTGGGTCTCTGTACAGGTCTATGGGTCTCTATGTGAGTCTGTGGGTCTCTGTACAGGTCTATGGGTCTCTATGTGAGTCTGTGGGTCTTTGTACAGGTCTATGGGTCTCTATGTGCGTCTGTGGGTCTCTGTACAGGTCTATGGATCTCTATGTGAGTCTGTGGGTCTCTGTACAGGTCTATGGGTCTCTATGTGAGTCTGTGGGTCTCTGTACAGGTATATGGGTCTCTATGTGAGTCTGTGGGTCTCTGTACAGGTCTATGGGTCTCTATGTGAGTCTGTGGGTCTCTGTACAGGTCTATGGGTCTCTATGTGAGTCTGTGGGTCTCTGTACAGGTCTATGGATCTCTATGTGAGTCTGTGGGTCTCTGTACAGGTCTATGGGTCTCTATGTGAGTCTGTGGGTCTCTGTACAGGTCTATGGGTCTCTGTGTGAGTCTGTGGGTCTCTGTACAGGTCTATGGGTCTCTATGTGAGTCTGTGGGTCTCTGTACAGGTCTATGAGTCTCTATGTGAGTCTGTGGGTCTCTGTACAGATCTATGGGTCTCTATGTGAGTCTGTGGGTCTCTGTACAGGTCTATAGGTCTCTATGTGAGTCTGTGGGTCTCTGTACAGGTCTATGGGTCTCTATGTGAGTCTGTGGGTCTCTGTACAGGTCTATGGGTCTCTATGTGAGTCTGTGGGTCTCTGTACAGGTCTATGGGTCTCTGTGTGAGTCTATAGGTCTCAGTGTGAGTCTTTGGGTCTCTCTGTGTGAGTCTATGGGTCTCTGTATGAGCCAAGGGGTCTCTATGTAAGTCATTGGTGACCATCAATTCACTGCACCTGAGAACCCAGGTCAATCACGGGCAGTGGTGTCTGAGACCCGGACTCGAACCCAAGTCCTCAGCAGTGCTGGCTCAGCCAGCCGCCATCATCACGGACAACGCATTTCAAAATCCTGCATGTATCTATGAACTTCTTTTGCACCCTACGTAGCCATCTTTGCTAATCGGAGGTGCGGGGAAGGACAAGAAACCAAACGCAAAAAAGCAGTTTTGAAGAAGTTCGTTTCAAATCTAAATAACTTGGAAGTGCATCACGGCTCCCAGTGGCTTTTCCTGCAATATCGGAAGGGGAGAGCGTTCCAGACGGCCGTAGGAGCAGCGCGTCTGAAAGCGCCGCAATGAGACCACCCCACCGTCTGTTGGCCACAAGCCAAAGCTGCGATGATGAGCGGAGTTCACGTGATGATGACCGGAGGTCACGTGATGGTGACCGGGGTTCACGTGATGATGACCGGAGGTCACGTGATGATGACCGGAGTTCACGTGATGATGACCGGAGGTCACGTGATGATGACCGGAGGTCACGTGATGATGACCGGAGTTCACGTGATGGTGACCGGAGGTCACGTGATGATGACCGGAGGTCACGTGATGATGACCGGAGTTCACGTGATGGTGACCGGGGTTCACGTGATGATGACCGGAGGTCACGTGATGGTGACCGGAGGTCACGTGATGATGACCGGAGGTCACGTGATGATGACCGGGGTTCACGTGATGATGACCGGGGTTCACGTGATGATGACCGGGGTTCACGTGATGATGACCGGAGGTCACGTGATGGTGACCGGAGTTCACGTGATGATGACCGGAGGTCACGTGATGATGACCGGGGTTCACGTGATGATGGCCGGAGTTCACGTGATGATGACCGGAGGTCACGTGATGATGACCGGGGTTCACGTGATGGTGAACGGGGTTCACGTGATGATGACCGGAGGTCACGTGATGATGACCGGAGGTCACGTGATGATGACTGGAGGTCACGTGATGATGACTGGAGGTCACGTGATGATGACCGGGGTTCACGTGATGACGACCGCAGGTCACGTGATGATGACCGGGGTTCACGTGATGATGACCGGGGTTCACGTGATGATGACCGGGGTTCACGTGATGATGGTTTGTGCCACGTGACGACGTAGTGGTTCATTTTGTGGCGAGCACTATGTGGGCCGTCCGTAAATGACGTCACGCGATTTTGGACGATTTTTGACCCCCCCCCACTTCGTCACTGGGGTAGAACCATCAACTCACTCATTCACTCACTCACCACTGGGGTAGAACCATCAACTAATTCATTCACTCACCACTGGGGTAGAACCATCAACTCATTCACTCACTCACTCACCACTGGGGTAGAACCATCACCTCATTCATTCACTCACTCACCACTGGGGTAGAACTATCAACTCATTCATTCACTCACTCACTCACTCACCACTGGGGTAGAAGCATCAACTCATTCATTCACTCACTCACTCACCACTGGGGTAGAACCATCAACTAATTCATTCACTCACCACTGGGGTAGAACCATCAACTCATTCATTCACTCACTCACTCACCACTGGGGTAGAACCATCAACTAATTCATTCACTCACCACTGGGGTAGAACCATCAACTCACTCATTCACTCACTCACCACTGGGGTAGAACCTTCAACTCATTCACTCACTCACTCACCACTGGGGTAGAACCATCAACTCATTCATTCACTCACTCACTCACCACTGGGGTAGAACCATCAACTAATTCATTCACTCACCACTGGGGTAGAACCATCAACTCATTCAATCTCTCACTCACCACTGGGGTAGAACCATCAACTCACTCATTCACTCACTCACCACTGGGGTAGAACCATCAACTAATTCATTCACTCACCACTGGGGTAGAACCATCAACTCATTCACTCACTCACTCACCACTGGGGTAGAACCATCACCTCATTCATTCACTCACTCACCACTGGGGTAGAACTATCAACTCATTCATTCACTCACTCACTCACTCACCACTGGGGTAGAAGCATCAACTCATTCATTCACTCACTCACTCACCACTGGGGTAGAACCATCAACTAATTCATTCACTCACCACTGGGGTAGAACCATCAACTCACTCATTCACTCACTCACCACTGGGGTAGAACCATCAACTCATTCATTCACTCACTCACCACTGGGGTAGAACCATCAACTCATTCATTCACTCACTCACCGCTGGGGTAGAACCATCAACTCATTTATTCACTCACTCACCACTGGGGTAGAACGATCAACTCATTCATTCACTCACTCACCACTGGGGTAGAACCATCAAATCATTCATTCACTCACCACTGGGGTAAAACCATCAACTCACTCATTCACTCACTCACCACTGGGGTAGAACCATCAACTCATTCATTCACTCACTCACCACTGGGGTAGAACCATCAACTCATTCATTCACTCACTCACCACTGGGGTAGAACCATCAACTCATTCATTCACTCACTCACCACTGGGGTAGAACGATCAACTCATTCATTCACTCACTCACCACTGGGGTAGAACCATCAACTCATTCATTCACTCACTCACCACTGGGGTAGAACCATCAACTCATTCATTCACTCACTCACTCACCACTGGGGTAGAACCATCACCTCATTCATTCACTCACTCACCACTGGGGTAGAACTATCAACTCATTCATTCACTCACTCACTCACTCACCACTGGGGTAGAAGCATCAACTCATTCATTCACTCACTCACTCACCACTGGGGTAGAACCATCAACTAATTCATTCACTCACCACTGGGGTAGAACCATCAACTCACTCATTCACTCACTCACCACTGGGGTAGAACCATCAACTCATTCATTCACTCACTCACCACTGGGGTAGAACCATCAACTCACTCATTCACTCACTCACCACTGGGGTAGAACCATCAACTCATTTATTCACTCACTCGCCACTGGAGTAGAACGATCAACTCATTCATTCACTCACTCACCACTGGGGTAGAACCATCAAATAATTCATTCACTCACCACTGGGGTAAAACCATCAACTCATTCATTCACTCACTCACCACTGGGGTAGAACCATCAACTCATTCATTCACTCACTCACCACTGGGGTAGAACGATCAACTCATTCATTCACTCACTCACCACTGGGGTAGAACCTTCAACTCAATCACTCACTCACCACTGGGGTAGAACCATCAACTAATTCATTCATTCATTCACTCACTCACCACTGAGATAGAACCATCAACTCATTCATTCATTCACTTACTCACCACTCGGGTAGAACCATCAACTCATTCACTCACTCACTCACCACTGGGGTAGAACCATCAACTCATTCATTCACTCACTCACCACTGGGGTAGAACCATCAACTCATTCATTCACTCACTCACCACTAGGGTAGAAATATCAACTCATTCACTCACTCACTCACCACTGGGGTAGAACCATCAACTAATTCATTCACTCATTCACTCACTCACCACTGGGGTAGAACCTTCAACTCATTCATTCACTCACTCACCACTGGGGTAGAACGATCAACTCATTAATTCACTCACTCACCACTGGGGTAGAACCTTCAACTCACTCACTCACCACTGGGGTAGAACCATCAACTCATTCACTCACTCATTCACCACTGGGGTAGAACCATCAACTCATTCATTCACTCACTCACTCACCACTGGGGTAGAACCATCCACTCATTCACTCACTCACTCACCACTGGGGTAGAACCATCAACTCATTCATTCACTCACTCACTCACCACTGGGGTAGAACCATCAACTCATTCATTCATTCACTCACTCACCACTGTGGTAGAACCATCAACTCATTCATTCACCCACTCACCACTGGGGTAGAACCCTCAACTCATTCATTCATTCACTCACTCACCACTGTGGTAGAACCATCAACTCATTCATTCACCCACTCACCACTGGGGTAGAACCATCATCTCATTCATTCATTCACTCACCACTGGGGTAGAACCCTCAACTCACTCATTCACTCACTCACTCACCACTGGGGTAGAACCATCAACTCACTCATTCACTCACCTACTCACTCACCACTGGGGTAGAACCATCAACTCATTAATTCACTCACTCACCACTGGGGTAGAACCATCAACTCATTCATTCATTCACTCACTCACCACTGGGGTAGAACCATCAACTCATTCATTCATTCACTCACCACAGGGGTAGAACCATCAACTCACTCATTCACTCACTCACCACTGGGGTAGAACCATCAACTAACTCATTCACTCACCCACTCACTCACCACTGGGGTAGAACCATCAACTCACTCATTCACTCACCTACTCACTCACCACTGGGGTAGAACCATCAACTCATTCATTCACTCACTCACCACTGGGGTATGAACCATCAACTCATTAATTCACTCACCCACTCACTCACCACTGGGGTAGAAACATCAACTCACTCACTCACCACTGGGGTAGAACCATCAACTCACTCACTCACCCAGACACCCACCCCCAACTCATTCACCCAGACACCCACCCCCAACTCATTCACCCAGACACCCACCCCCAACTCATTCACCCAGACACCCACCCCCAACTCATTCACCCGGACACCCACCCCCAACTCATTCACCCAGACACCCACCCCCAACTCATTCACCCAGACACCCACCCTCAACTCATTCACCCAGACACCCACCCCCAACTCATTCACCCAGACACCCACCCCCAACTCTTTCACCCAGACACCCACCCCCAACTCATTCACCCACCCCCCAACTCATTCACCCAGACACCCACCCTCAACTCATTCACCCAGACACTCACCCCCAACTCATTCACCCAGAGACCCACCCCCAACTCATTCACCCAGACACCCACCCCCAACTCATTCACCCAGACACCCTCCCCCAACTCATTCACCCAGACACCCCCCCCAACTCATTCACCCAGACACCCACCCCCAACTCATTCACCCAGACACCCCCCCCAACTCATTCACCCAGACACCCACCATCAACTCATTCACCCAGACACCCACCCCCAACTCATTCACCCAGACACCCCCCCCAACTCATTCACCCAGACACCCACCATCAACTCATTCACCCAGCCACCCCACCCCCAACTCATTCACCCAGACACCCACCCCCAACTCATTCACCCATTGCCAAGCCCGAGTCAGGGATTATTGAAAGCTGAAATCAGAGTAACAATGGTCCCTCTTCTCTCGTACTTACACACCCAGCATGTTAATTACAACAATTATAGACACAGACGCCAATATTACCGCCTCGTCGTGTTAACAAAGACCATTTATAATCGCAGGTACAGCCCGTTTGAAGAAAGACAAATAGCGCTTCGTAAGACATTGACGAGTCGTGAGGGGTTTATCGTCATTTTCCCCATCGATTAACGATATTGGGACTCACGATCCACCTCCCATCGTTTCTATTAACGACAAATGTTCGATTAACAATCATCTTTACGATATCACGTGGACCCGCCAATTTCGGCCAATCAGAGCGCTCCCTCAGTGGGACTCGGCAGACCTCAGCCAATCAGCGACCCCCTTAAGCCATCCATCTTCTTAGCCCTAATGCAAGATTTGTTATTTTATGCACCTTTTAATGCTCAGTTTATTCATTACTTATCCATGTTTCTATTCATATTAACGCTTCAACGTGTTTATTATCACGTTTATTTGTAAAATTGCAGTGTTTAAATATTACAAACTGTGCTTTTTGAGGGCGAAGATCAGCTGCCCATCGTCTCGGAACAAATTGAGGCCTTTGACGACATTTCCTATATTCGATTAGCGACCATTTCAACGAACTCTGGTTTTCGCGGAACCAATTAATATCGATAACCCGGGGACCAATGTGTTTCATGAACCCATTCGCGTCCGTTGTCCTCACACCTTAATAGGAATAAAAACACAAATATATATGCAGGGGTTTACCTCGCTTTACGCGGGTTTGCTGTGCGAGATTGTCACGTGCTGTTACACACGACGATAATTAATGTGTGTACTGTGTGTGTACTGTGTGTACTGTGTGTGTACTGTGTGTGTGTACTGTGTGTGTAGTGTGTGTGTACTGTGTATGTGTACTGTGTGTACTGTGTGTACTGTGTGTGTACTGTGTGTGTACTGTGTGTACTGTGTGTGTGTACTGTGTGTACTGTGTATGTGTACTGTGTGTACTGTGTATGTGTACTGTGTGTACTGTGTGTACTGATTGTGTGTACTGTGTGTACTGGGTGTGTGTACTGTGTGTACTGTGTGTGTACTGTGTGTGTGTACTGTGTGTACTGTGTGTGTGTACTGTGTGTACTGTGTATGTGTACTGTGTGTACTGTGTGTACTGATTGTGTGTACTGTGTGTACTGGGTGTGTGTACTGTGTGTACTGTGTGTGTACTGTGTGTGTACTGTGTGTACTGTGTGTGTACTGTGTGTGTACTGTGTGTACTGTGTGTGTACTGTGTGTACTGTGTGTGTACTGTGTGTGTGTACTGTGTGTGTACTGTGTGTGTGTACTGTGTGTGTGTACTGTGTGTGTACTGTGTGTGTGTACTGTGTGTACTGTGAATGTGTACTGTGTGTGTACTGTGTGTACTGTGTATGTTCTGTGTGTGTGTACTGTGTGTGTACTGTGTATGTGTACTGTGTGTACTGTGTATGTGTACTGTGTGTGTACTGTGTGTGTACTGTGTGTACTGTGTATGTGTACTGTGTGTGTACTGTGTGTGTGTACTGTGTGTACTGTGTATGTCTACTGTGTGTGTGTACTGTGTGTACTGTGTGTGTGTACTGTGTGTGTGTACTGTGTGTACTGTGTGTACTGTGTATGTGTACTGTGTGTGTGTGTACTGTGTGTACTGTGTATGTGTACTGTGTGTGTACTGTGTGTGTACTGTGTGTGTGTACTGTGTGTACTGTGTATGTGTACTGTGTGTGTGTGTACTGTGTGTGTACTGTGTATGTGTACTGTGTGTACTGTGTGTACTGTGTGTGTGTACTGTGTGTACTGTGTGTGTGTACTGTGTGTACTGTGTGTGTACTGTGTGTGTACTGTGTGTACTGTGTATGTGTACTGTGTGCACTGTGTGTGTGTACTGTGTGTGTACTGTGTATGTGTACTGTGTGTACTGTGTATGTGTACTGTGTGTACTGTGTGTGTGTACTGTGTGTGTACTGTGTGTGTGTGTACTGTGTGTACTGTTTATGTGTACTGTGTGTGTGTACTGTGTGTACTGTGTATGTGTACTGTGTGTGTACTGTGTGTGTACTGTGTGTACTGTGTACTGTGTGTACTGTGTGTACTGTTTATGTGTACTGTGTGTACTGTGTGTACTGTGTATGTGTACTGTGTGTGTATGTGTACTGTGTGTGTATGTGTACTGTGTGTACTGTGTGTACTGTGTGTGTGTACTGTGTGTACTGTGTGTGTGTACTGTGTGTGTGTGTACTGTGTGTACTGTGTACTGTGTGTGTGTACTGTGTGTGTACTGTGTGTGTACTGTGTGTATGTACTGTGTGTACTGTGTATGTGTGTACTATGTGTACTGTGTGTATGTGTACTGTGTGTGTACTGTGTATGTGTACTGTGTGTACTGTGTGTACTGTGTGTGTGTACTGTGTGTACTGTGTATGTGTACTGTGTGTGTGTGTACTGTGTGTACTGTGTACTGTGTGTGTGTACTGTGTGTACTGTGTGTGTACTGTGTATGTGTACTGTGTGTGTGTACTGTGTGTACTGTATGTGTGTACTATGTGTACTGTGTGTATGTGTACTGTGTGTGTGTACTGTGTGTACGCTACTCGACAGGCAGCTGTCACCCCGTGCGGTTTCTCTTCGTGTGCTATGTTTTGTCTGTTTGGAACGCATCTACTACTCCCGCGTAAAGCCAAGGCAGCAACCTGTCAATGGCGACGTTTTGGGCAAGAGCCCTTGTTCATGAGCTATTAAGAAGGTGCCATTGCCTGCAACGTAGCCTATTTCATCAGGATCTGTATTGATCCTGGAGGAATCCGATGAGCTATAAAGATATTTTTTCAGAGATGTTAAGTTTGTTCCTTTTAAGGACACACACACACAGAGCGCCCATCTCCACATATGACACTGTCCCCCAGTTTGTTGTTGTTATTGTTGTTGTTGCAGTGGCGTAGTCATCAACTACATTATCAGCCGAGGGGGGAGTAGTGCAGCAATAGTTTTCAAACGGGGCCCCACTCGTATTTGTGATTTGTATCTTGGCACGGCCGCACCTAGAGACTATCATCACAAACCTGTCAACCCCTTATCAGTGCCCTACCTTATCACAGGCCAATTCAGAACCTTATTGGTCACCCCGTGCCCCTTTATAAATCTCAGCGTTCATCCTACAAAGTCCCACCACCACAAGGGAGAAACACAAATAGATCAAAAATTAGGTCACTAAACACATTGTTTTTTTACGTATTAATTTTGATAATTGGTGGCAATGATGATACCTATCATGCTACTACTGTCTGTGATCTTGCATCCTGATGCTTGCTTGATATGTGGATACACACACTCACGTGCCTGTCAAACCCTTATCAGTGCCCTACCTTATTACAGACCAATTCAGAACCTTATTGGTCACCCCGTGCCCCTTTATAAATCTCAGCGTTCATCCTACAAAGTCCCATCACCACAAGGGAGAAACACAAATACACAAAAACTTTTGCCCCTATTGAAACGGCTGTACGCCGTATCAACGTGAAAACTCAATGACCCTGGACAAGAATACGGGGCCTAAAAGCGCGTGGGTTGGCAGCTGTGGGTTGACAGGAATGACATTTCATTTCGCAAGGAAACCCTGCACCAGGTTTCAACCTGCTGGGTCTCATCAGCAAAGTGAGCCTCGTTCGAAAACTGCTGCCCGATGTTATTGGCAAGACCGCTCCACGTAAACTCTTCACAGGAACTCCGTGAAATGCAAACGAGGGGGGGGAAAATAAAAAAGAGGGCTTTAGTTTTGACGCCACGTTTTATTTCTGCGACTCCCCTTTTTGAAACTGGCAAATTATTGTTGCTTGTCCCTCCCTCCGCAGCATACAAAACCCCATACGCACACACACGCACGCACACGCACAAAAAAACCCGTGTTCCAATCTAAAAATCCCCCCCAGAAGAGATTATTTTTTTTAAATGTACAGTTTTTTTTTTAAAAGAAAGCCGCACACATCAAATGCACACATTTAGGCTGTCAAAAAACGGACATTGTGCAAGAAAATGTTTCCATTTTTTCCACCCCTCCACCATCTTTGAACCATCGCAAGGGAACTCAAAGACACGCACGCAGACAAAGATCCCCCGTGTAGCCCGCGAACGCTGTAGGGGCAAGTGCTGTTAGCGAGCGGCACCTATCAAGGCCGGCATAGCGCGGCACACGAGGGGGTGGGTGGCCAGCACCACGCCCGACCGCCTTTGTCTCCCTAGTGGCGATGTTTACACCACGCACCAGCTACTCATTTGAGGCTGAGTCGACCTAGGGGAGGAGGCGCAGGACGAGTTCAGATAATCGTCACTGGGCGTTGGCCGTGAGCGGGAATCGAACTCGGGTCGCCGGGTTTTCGTAGTGCGGTGGTAGCGCTAACCGCTAACTCAAAAACACGCACACAGACACAGACCCACAGGCACACGTGACAGGCACGTGTGTCTGTCACGTGTGCGCCAAAGCGATTTAAATTTATATTTTAAAAAACCACGTCACTTTGTTTTTTCACAAATTCATCTTTTCGAAGTCACATCGAGCAATTTTAACAGTGTGTACCTGTCAGATATTTCAGTCATTAATGTGTTTTGGAGAGCATGTACGTATGTTGAACTTCTTTCGCACCGCATGTGGCCAACCATACTAATCGGAGGTGGAGTGTTGAGTCTATGGGCAGTGTTGAGTCTATGGGCAGTGTTGAGTCTGTGGGCAGTGTTGAGTCTATGGGTAGTGTTGAGTCTATGGGTAATGTTGAGTCTATGGGCAGTGTTGAGTTTATGGGTAGTGTTGAGTCTATGGGCAGTGTTGAGTCTACGGGCAGTTGAGTCTATGGGCAGTGTTGAGTCTATGGGCAGTGTTAGTCTATGGGCAGTGTTGAGTCTATGGGTAGTGTTGAGTCTATGGGTAGTGTTGAGTCTATGGGTAGTGTTGAGTCTGTGGGCAGTGTTGAGTCTATGGGCAGTGTTGAGTCTATGGACAGTGTTGAGTCTATGGGCAGTGTTGAGTCTATGGGTAGTGTTGAGTCTATGGGCAGTGTTGAGTTTATGGGTAGTGTTGGGACTACGGGCAGTTGAGTCTATGGGCAGTGTTGAGTCTATGGGCAGTGTTAGTCTATGGGCAGTGTTGAGTCTATGGGTAGTGTTGAGTCTATGGGTAGTGTTGAGTCTATGGGTAGTGTTGAGTCTGTGGACAGTGTTGAGTCTATGGGCAGTGTTGAGTCTATGGGCAGTGTTGAGTCTATGGGCAGTGTTGAGTCTATGGGTAGTGTTGAGTCTATGGGCAGTGTTGAGTTTATGGGTAGTGTTGGGACTATGGGTAGTGTTGAGTCTATGGGTAGTGTTGAGTCTATGGGCAGTGTTGAGTCTATGGGCAGTGTTGAGTCTATGGGTAGTGTTGAGTCTATGGGTAGTGT
The DNA here is from genome assembly GCF_048934315.1 of Petromyzon marinus. NCBI lineage: Eukaryota > Metazoa > Chordata > Hyperoartia > Petromyzontiformes > Petromyzontidae > Petromyzon > Petromyzon marinus. The sequence goes on along the minus strand of NC_133725.1, from coordinate 1,667,784 downwards.
TGAGTCTATGGGCAGTGTTAGTCTATGGGCAGTGTTGAGTCTATGGGTAGTCTTGAGTCTATGGGCAGTGTTGAGTTTACGGGCAGTGTTGAGTCTATGGGCAGTGTTGAGTCTATGGGCAGTGTTAGTCTATGGGCAGTGTTGAGTCTATGGGTAGTCTTGAGTCTATGGGCAGTGTTGAGTTTACGGGCAGTGTTGAGTCTATGGGCAGTGTTGAGTCTACGGGCAGTGTTGTTGAGTCTATGGGTAGTGTTAAGTCTATGGGTAGTGTTGAGTCTATGGGTAGTGTTGCGTCTATGGGCAGTGTTGAGTCTATGGGCAGTGGTGAGTCTATGGGTAGTGTTGAGTCTATGGGCAGTGTTGAGTTTATGGGTAGTGTTGAGACTATGGGTAGTGTTGAATCTATGGGTAGTGTTGAGTCTATGGGCAGTGTTGAGACTATGGGCAGTGTTGAGTCTATGGGCAGTGTTGAGTCTATGGGCAGTGTTGAGTCTACGGGCAGTGTTGAGTCTATGGGTAGTGTTGAGTCTATGGGCAGTGTTAGTCTATGGGCAGTGTTGAGTCTATGGGTAGTGTTGAGTCTATGGGTAGTGTTGAGTCTATGGGCAGTGTTGAGTCTATGGGCAGTGTTGAGTCTACGGGCAGTTGAGTCTATGGGCAGTGTTGAGTCTATGGGCAGTGTTAGTCTATGGGCAGTGTTGAGTCTATGGGTAGTGTTGAGTCTATGGGTATTGTTGAGTCTATGGGAAGTGTTCAGTCTGTGGGCAGTGTTGAGTCTATGGGCAGTGTTGAGTCTATGGGCAGTGTTGAGTCTACGGGCAGTGTTGAGTCTATGGGTAGTGTTGAGTCTATGGGTAGTGTTGAGTCTATGGGTAGTGTTGAGTCTATGGGCAGTGTTGAGTCTATGGGCAGTGTTGAATCTATGGGTAGTGTTGAGTCTATGGGTAGTGTTGAGTCTATGGACAGTCAATTTAAGACTACAACTCTCAAGCCGGGCTTGGCTGTTATGATGCCTCTTTAAGACTACAGCCCTCAGACAGGGCTTGGCTGTTATGATGCCACTTTAAGACTACAGGTCTCAGGCTGGGCTTGGCTGTTATGATGCCACTTTAAGACTACAGCCCTCAGACAGGGCTTGGCTGTTATGATGCCACTTTAAGACTACAGTTCTCAGCCTGGGCTTGGCTGTTATGATGCCTCTTTAAGATTACAGCCTGTAGGCAGGGCTTTGCTGTTATGATGCCTCTTTAAGACTACAACTCTCAAGCTGGACTTGGCTGTTATGATGCCTCTTTAAGACTACAGCCCTCAGACAGGGCTTTGCTGTTATGATGCCTCTTTAAGACTACAACTCTCAAGTCGGGTTTGGCTGTTATGATGCCACTTTAAGACTACAACTCTCAAGCTGCGCTTGGCTGTTATTATGCCACTTTAAGACTACAGCTCTCAAGCTGGGCTTGGTTGTTATGATGCCACTTTAAGACTACAACTCTCAAGTCGGGCTTTGCTGTTATGATGCCACTTTAAGACTACAACTCTCAGGTTGGGCTTGGCTGTTATGATGCCCCTTTAATACTACAGCTCTCAAGCTGGTCTTGGCTGTTATGATGCCACTTTAAGACTACAGCCCTCAAGCTGGGCTTGGCTGTTATGATGCCTCTTTAAGACTACAGTTCTCAGGCTGGGCTTGGTTGTTATGATGCCTCTTTAAGACTACAACTCTCAAGCTGGGCTTGGCTGTTATGATGCCTCTTTAAGACTACAGTTCTCAGGCTGGGCTTGGCTGTTATGATGCCTCTTTAAGACTACAGTTCTCAGGCTGGGCTTGGTTGTTATGATGCCACTTTAAGACTACAGTTCTCAGGCTGGGCTTGGCTGTTATGATGCCACTTTAAAACTTCAACTCTCAAGCTCGGCTTGGCTGTTATGATGCCTCTTTAAGACTACAGCTCTCAAGCTGGACTTGGCTGTTATGATGCCTCTTTAAGACTACAACTCTCAAGCTGGGCTTGGCTGTTATGATGCCACTTTAAGACTACAACTCTCAAGCTGGGCTTGGCTGTTATGATGCCTCTTTAAGACTACAGTTCTCAGGCAGGGCTTGGCTGTTATGATGCCACTTCAAGATTACAGCTATCAAGCTGGGCTTGGCTGTTATGATGCCTCTTTAAGACTACAGCCCTCAGGCTGGGCTTGGCTGTTATGATTCCACTTTAAGACTACAGCCCTCAGGCAGGGCTTGGCTGTTATGATGCAACTTTAAGACTACAGCTCTCAAGCTGGGCTTGGCTGCTATGATGCCACTTTAAGACTACAACTCTCAAGCTGGGCTTGGCTGTTATGATGCCTCTTTAATACTACAGTTCTCAGGCCGGGCTTGGCTGTTATGATGCCTCTTTAAGACTACAACTCTCAAGCTGGGCTTGGCTCTAATGATGCCACTTTAAGAATACAACTCTCAAGCTGGGCTTGGCTGTTATGATGCAACTTTAAGACTACAGCTCTCAAGCTGGGCTTGGCTGCTATGATGCCACTTTAAGACTACAACTCTCAAGCTGGGCTTGGCTGTTATGATGCCTCTTTAATACTACAGTTCTCAGGCCGGGCTTGGCTGTTATGATGCCTCTTAAAGACTACAACTCTCAGGCAGGGCTTGGCTGTTATGATGCCTCAGACTACAACTCTCAAGCTGGGCTTGGCTGTTATGATGCCTGTTTAAGACTACAACTCTCAAGCTGGGCTTGGCTGTTATTATGCCTCTTTAATACTACAGCTATCAAGCTGGGCTTGGCTGTTATGATGCCACTTTAAGACTACAACTCTCAAGCTGGGCTTGGCTGTTATGATGCCTCTTTCAGACTACAGCCCTCAGGGTGGGCTTGGCTGTTATGATGCCTCTTTAAGACTACAGCTCTCAAGCTGGGCTTGGCTGTTATGATGCCTCTTTAAGACTACAGCCCTCAGGCTGGGCTTGGCTGTTATGATTCCACTTTAAGACTACAGCCCTCAGGCAGGGCTTGGCTGTTATGATGCCACTTTAATACTACAGCTCTCAAGCTGGGCTTGTCTGTTATGATGCCACTTTAAGACTACAGCTCTCAAGCTGGGCTTGGCTGTTATGATGCCACTTTAAGACTACAGCTCTCAAGCTGTGCTTGGCTGTTATGAAACCTCTTTAAGACTACAACTCTCAAGCTGGGCTTGGCTGTTATGATGCCACTTTAAGACTACAACTCTCAAGCTGGGCTTGGCTGTTATGATGCCTCTTAAAGACTACAACTCTCAGGCAGGGCTTGGCTGTTATGATGCCTCAGACTACAACTCTCAAGCTGGGCTTGGCTGTTATGATGCCTCTTTAAGACTACAACTCTCAAGCCGGGCTTGGCTGTTATGAAACCTCTTTAAGACTACAACTCTCAAGCTGGGCTTGGCTGTTATGATGCCACTATAAGAATACAACTCTCAAGCTGCGCTTGGCTGTTATGATGCCTCTTTAAGACTACAACTCTCAAGCCCGGCTTGGCTGTTATGATGCCTCTTTAAGACTACAGTTCTCAGGCTGGGCTTGGCTGTTATGATGCCACTTTAAGACTATAGTTCTCAGGTTGGGCTTGGCTGTTATGATGCCACTTTAAGACTACAACTCTCAAGCTGGGCTTGGCTGTTATGATGCCTCTTTAAGACTACAGCTCTCAAGCTGGGCTTGGCTGTTATGATGCCTCTTTAAGACTACAGCCCTCAGGCTGGGCTTGGCTGTTATGATGCCACTTTAAGACTACAGCTCCCACGCTGGGCTTGGCTGTTATGATGTCACTTTAAGACTACAACCCTCAGGCAGAGCTTGGCTGTTATGATGCCACTTTAAGACTACAACTCTCAAGCCGGGCTTGGCTGTTATGATGCCTCGTTAAGACTACAGCTCTCAAGCTGGGCTTGGCTGTTATGATGCCTCTTTAAGACTACAACTCTCAAGCCGGGCTTGGCTGTTATGATGGCACTTTAAGATTACAACTCTCAAGCTGGGCTTGGCTGTTATGATGCCTCTTTAAGACTACAGTTCTCAGGCCGGGCTTGGCTGTTATGATGTCACTTTAAGACTACAACCCTCAGGCAGAGCTTGGCTGTTATGATGCCACTTTACGACTACAACTCTCAAGCTGGGCTTGGCTGTTATGATGCCTCGTTAAGACTACAGCTCTCAAGCTGGGCTTGGCTGTTATGATGCCTCTTTAAGACTACAACTCTCAAGCCGGGCTTGGCTGTTATGATGGCACTTTAAGATTACAACTCTCAAGCTGGGCTTGGCTGTTATGATGCCTCTTTAAGACTACAGTTCTCAGGCCGGGCTTGGCTGTTATGATGTCACTTTAAGACTACAACTCTCAGGCTGGGCTTGGCTGTTATGATGCCTCTTTAAGACTACAAATCTCAAGCCGGGCTTGGCGGTTATTATGCCTATTTAAGACTACAACTCTCAAGCTGGGCTTGGCTGTTATGATGCCTCTTTAAGACTACAACTCTCAAGCTGGGCTTGGCTGTTATGATGCCACTTTAAGACTACAACTCTCAAGCTGGGCTTGGCTGTTATGATGCCTCGTTAAGACTACAGCTCTCAAGCTGGGCTTGGCTGTTATGATGCCTCTTTAAGACTACAACTCTCAAGCCGGGCTTGGCTGTTATGATGGCACTTTAAGATTACAACTCTCAAGCTGGGCTTGGCTGTTATGATGCCTCTTTAAGACTACAGTTCTCAGGCCGGGCTTGGCTGTTATGATGTCACTTTAAGACTACAACTCTCAGGCTGGGCTTGGCTGTTATGATGCCTCTTTAAGACTACAAATCTCAAGCCGGGCTTGGCGGTTATTATGCCTATTTAAGACTACAACTCTCAAGCTGGGCTTGGCTGTTATGATGCCTCTTTAAGACTACAACTCTCAAGCTGGGCTTGGCTGTTATGATGCCACTTTAAGACTACAACTCTCAAGCTGGGCTTGGCTGTTATGATGCCTCTTTAAGACTACAACTCTCAAGCTGGGCTTGGCTGTTATGATGCCACTTTAAGACTACAACTCTCAAGCTGGGCTTGGCTGTTATGATGCCTCTTTAAGACTACAGTTCTCAGGCAGGGCTTGGCTGTTATGATGCCACTTCAAGATTACAGCTATCAAGCTGGGCTTGGCTGTTATGATGCCACTTTAAGACTACAACTCTCAAGCTGGGCTTGGCTGTTATGATGCCTCTTTAAGACTACAGTTCTCAGGCAGGACTTGGCTGTTATGATGCCTCTTTAAGACTACAGCTATCAAGCTGGGCTTGGCTGTTATGATGCCTCTTTAAGACTACAACTCTCAAGCTGGGCTTGGCTGTTATGATGCCTCGTTAAGACTACAACTCTCAAGCTGGGCTTGGCTGTTATGATGCCTCTTTAAGACTACAGCTCCCAGGCAGGACTTGGCTGTTATGATGCCACTTTAAGACTACAGCCCTCAGGCTGGGCTTGGCTGTTATGATGCCTCTTTAAGACTACAACTCTCAGGCTGGGCTTGGCTGTTATGATGCCTCTTTAAGACTACAGCCCGTAGGCAGGGCTTGGCTGTTATGATGCCTCTTTACGACTACAACTCTCACGCTGGGCTTGGCAAGATCAGGGGGTTGACAACAGATGACGCGATTCTTGACGCATTCGGCCCCGGTGACCCGCGGCCGTTGCTCCGATTTCGGGTCGGGCGGGACGTTGATTCCATTCCAAACCCTCCTCCTCCTGCTCCTCGGAGCTTCCGACAACACACCGTGTGCATCCCGTCACGAACCCGGCCTCCGTGGTGGGTCCCCGCCCGCCTGCCCGCCTTGCCCTCCCTAGGAGAACGACGCTCGCGCTAAGAGAGAGGCGAGCGCGACGTCGATGAGCGTGAGGCCCCACGGACTCGTCGTCATCATTGCCTTGCCCCCCGCCGAGCTGAACGATCCTCCCAGCTTCATCCCTGGAGGGGGCGGGGGAGGGGCGGGGGGGGAGATACAAACGCGGTCGTGAATACCGAGGGGCCAATCGGAACGTCCGTGGTCTGACGGTGGAGGTTCGCCGGTGGGATGATTCGTCGATTCGTTCACCGCGACATTAATTCGTTGGTTTCTCCGTCCGTGCGTGTTGAAGACTCGGGCTGCCGGACAATCACCGTCTCGTCCACTAGCACCACCACCATCGCACTGTAGGTCACAACACACTCACCCACTCACTCATCTACCCACTCACTCATCTACCCACTCACCCACCCACCCACTCACTCATCTACCCACTCACTCATCTACCCACTCACTCATCTACCCACCCACCCACTTACTCGCCCACTCACGCGCTGGCCACTACACTACCCCTTCTCACGGCCACACACGCACACACACACATGCACACACACACACGCGCGCACACACACACTTAAGCACACGCACACACACACTCAAGCACACACACACACGCGCACACTCACGCGCACACACACGCGCACACTCAAGTACACGCACACACACACGTGCACACACACACGGATGCACACACACACGGATGCACACACACACACTCAAGCACACACACACGCACGCGCACACACACGCACGCGCACACACACGCACACACGCACACACGCACACTAAAGCACACGCACACACACGGATGCACACACACACGCACGCGCGCACACGCACAAACGTATGCACACACACACGCGCACACACACACACTCAAGCACACGCACACACGCACACACTCAAGCACACGCACACACGCACGCGCACACACACAACAACAACAACAACAACCGCCATTCGCCACTAAGTGGCGGTGACGTCACCACGACGCTTGTGCCAGGCTATGTGCACCCTGAGGCCACGTGAAGTGTCGAACGCCCGCTGGCAGGAGGTCACGGGGCAGACCCAGGTGCCACGGGTCGACTGACTGAGATGACTGGCTGATGCACCACCTGTGCCCCCTACTGTGCCAACCTGCTGTGCTTTAGCCACCCGGCGCTCCGCTCGCTGTTGTGAGCGTCGCTCCTCCGCCCTCCGTTGTTGTTGGAGGGCGACTGCCTCCAACTGCCCAGTAGCATCCTTCACGAGCCTCCTCCACAGAGGCCGATCTTGACACCGCTGGTACCAGTCATCGGCAAGTCCACTCAGCTCCACGTCCTCCTGTACCACATCACTCCATCTCTTCTCTAGCCCGTGCCGCGCCCGCTTAGCCCCCTCAATCCGGCCAAACAAAAGCTGTTTCGGCATGCGGTGGCTGGGCATGCGGGCTACATGACCCAGCCATCGCAGCCTTGCCTGCCGGAGGAGCTCACCGATGGGACCCTGCCCAGATCTTTCAAGGATTTGTGAGCTCCTCACACAATCCAGTCTGGTTAAACCCAGGATGGATCGTAGGCAGGCCAGCCTAAATGTTTCTAACCGGCGAAGATGTTCCATTCGGGGGGTCCACGTTTCGCAAGCATAGAGAAGGGAGGGAATGACCGTGGCCGAGAAGACCTGAAGCTTAGTGCGGAGCGACAGACCAGGTAGCTTCCACACAGCGTTACGCAACCGATGAAAAGATATTGCCGCTCGACTGATTCGGAGTGAGACCTCTGCTGTTAAACTGGAGCCAGTCATAAGCACACTGCCCAGGTATGGGAAACTCTCCACTCTCTCCACAACTGCCCCATCACCGATTGGGAGTTGTGGTGGTGGAGTGTCCGATGGTACAAAATACCCAGGCAGGTGCTTAGTTTTGGTGGGGCTGATGGTAAGGCCCCACCTCTTAGTGGCATGCTCCAGTCTCAGCAGCAGCGTCTCCAACTCCTCCTCTGACTGAGCAGCTATTACCAAGTCATCAGCATACATAACGTGGTTGAGCAATAGGGAGCCATCCCTTGACCGCACCCGGGCATCGATTAGCCTCCCATTATATCTGTACCATATGGAGATTCCCCCGGTACAGCTATTGAAGGCTTCACGAACTACGTGGTCAAAATAGATGTTAAATAATGTGGGAGCCAAAGGACATCCCTGTCGCACCCCAAGGTGTACAGGGAATGGCTCTGACTCCCGGCCACGTAGTTTTACCCGGGCCCGCTCACCATCATGAAGGTCCTTAATGATCGTGAGCAGAGGGTCAGGTACTCCAAAAGCACGAAGAACGACCCAGAGCCCAGGCCTACTGATGGTATCATAGGCCTTGACCAGGTCAATAAAGCAGAGATGTAGGTCTTGTTGGAATTCCCTACACCTCTGCTGTAGCAGACGGACAGAAAATATGGCATCTGTGCAGGACCGCCCTTTCCTGAAACCGCATTGGGGCTCCGCAAGCCTCTCCTCAGCGTGCCTGGCAAGGCGATGCTGAATAATCCTTGCCAGGACCTTTCCCGGCACACTGAGGAGTGAGATGCCCCTGTAGTTGTTACAGTCTGTGCGGTCCCCCTTCTTAAAAAGGGGGACCACCAGGGCATCCTTCCAATCCTGCGGAACCCGTCCAGTGGTCCAGACTGTTGTTATGATGTCATATAGGGCAGTCTGTGCACAAACGCCACCCTCCCTCAGCATTTCGCTTGGGAGATCATCTCTGCCCGCTGCCTTTCCTGGTCTCAGACTCCGGATCGCCTTCAATACTTCCTCAGCAGATGGCACCTCAGCCAGCCACTCACAGGGGGTGACTTCATCCAATATTTGAGGCACCGCAGCCTCAGCAGGGTCATCCTCACTTTGTGCCGCGATGTTTTCCTGGCTGAGGGATTTTCCCTCCCCCAGGACCTCACAGAAATGCTCAGCAAATCTGCGAACCTGTTCCTGGGGGTCAGAAATTGGATCACCGTTTTTTCCCCTAATGATGGTAATAGGTGTGGCGCTGCAGGTTACTTTTTTGATGGAGTTAAATAGAGATTTGTGATCACGGGTCACTGAGGCAGACTCCATCTCCTCAGCAACCCGCGACCACCACCCATCCTTGCAGCGCCTCACGGCTCTCCGAACCTCCGAGCGAAGGCTGCGGTAAGCCTCCTCATTCTCTGACGTGGGATTCTGTAGCCGATGACAGTGGGCCTGTCGCTTTTTCTCAACCATCGTGAACAACTCCTCTGTCATCCAGGGTGTCTGGGGAGGTCTGGACCGCGTACCCAAAGCAGCCATTGCAGCTGCATGAGTCACAGTCCTAAACCTCGCCCATTTACCCTCGACATCAGGAGGAGTCGGGGACGATGCCAATCCCAGCCGCAAGCGATGATGAAATTCTCGCTTGCAACTTTCATCAGATAACTGAGACCAGGCCACTTTAGGTTGGAATGGGGTCCTGGGTGTACACCCACCACCGGAGTGGAAGAATGGCAGGCGCATCTTACAGATGACTAGTCGATGGTCAGAGGGCAGATCAGCTCCACGGTAGGTCCTGGTGTCAAGGACATGGGCTCGCATTCGCTGGTCCGTCACTATGTAGTCCAGCAGATGTTCTTGCTTGGACCCGGCATGCATCCATGATGTTGTGTGGATGCGCCGATGCCGGAACAGCGTGTTGGTAATTACAAGCCCATGGGCTGCACAAAAATCTAGCAGCCTCCTACCGTTGTTATTGAGCTGATCTGGCCCATGCCCTCCAATCACTCCAGACCAGGTGCCAGTATCATGACCAACTCGGGCATTGAAGTCACCCAACATGATGACTCTATCCCGAGGGGCCACTTTAGCCAGCACCTGTGACAGGAGGTCATAGAAGGCATCTGACTCATCGGCTTTGCCTGCATCCCTCCACGGATGTTCATCTTCGGTGGGGGCATAAGTAACCACGACCACCATTCCTCGCCTCCGGTTGATGGGAAGGCGAGCCCAAAGTAGCCTGGGGCTTACAGCTTCCCACACCTCACCGCCACGCTCCCACGCCCCCTTCATTCTTTTGTTCAAAAGAAGACCCACACCCTGTTGTTTGGCAGTCTGCTGCCCCGAGTAGAGGACTGTCCACCCCTCATGGTGGCAGGAGCCAGAGCCGGTCCACCGGACCTCCTGAATGCCGCATAGATCCAGGCGGTACCGGTCCAGCTCCCGACAGAGGAGTGGCAGCCTCTCCTCTGCAGTGAGCGTTCGAACATTCCACGTGGCCAACCGTAGTGGCTTTTCGTTGTTTCTGGAGTAGCCCCGAGGGTAGGTATTCAATCTCCTGGCTCCGCCAATTGGGGTTTGGCCAGGAGACGTCATAGACGCCTGGCCCCCCGGGGCCTCCGGCACAAGCTTAGTTGTTACATATTTCATTCGTAGTTTCGTGGTAATTAATTGAAGGTGGAGGGGTTACCAGCCCCTCGCACCCGTCCAGAGCCCCCGTTTAGCCCCTGTGGTGGACACATATGCCATGAGGGGAGGAGCCAATCAAAATTGGATCTCCCCCCACAGCGCTGTCCACGACAGAGTTGCCCGTCCGGCACCGCGAGGAGGTAGGGGGTTGTTTTGCCGGACACACACACACACACACACGTACACACACACACTCAAGCACACGCACACAACAACAACAACCGCCATTCGCCACTAAGTGGCGGTGACGTCACCACGACGCTTGTGCCAAGCTATGTGCACCCTGAGGCCACGTGAAGTGTCGAACGCCCGCTGGCAGGAGGTCACGGGGCAGACCCAGGTGCCACGGGTCGACTGACTGAGATGACTGGCTGCTGCACCACCTGTGCCCCCTACTGTGCCAACCTGCTGTGCTTTAGCCACCCGGCGCTCCGCTCGTTGTTCTGAGCGTCGCTCCTCCGCCCTCCGTTGTTGTTGGAGGGCGACTGCCTCCAACTGCCCAGTAGCGTCCTTCACGAGCCTCCTCCACAGAGGCCGATCTTGACACCGCTGGTACCAGTCATCGGCAAGTCCACTCAGCTCCACGTCCTCCTGTACCACATCACTCCATCTCTTCTCTAGCCCATGCCGCGCCCGCTTAGCCCCCTCGATCCGGCCGAACAAAAGCTGTTTCGGCATGCGGTGGCTGGGCATGCGGGCTACATGACCCAGCCATCGCAGCCTTGCCCGCCGGAGGAGCTCACCGATGGGACCTTGCCCAGATCTTTCAAGGATTTGTGAGCTCCTCACACAATCCAGTCTGGTTAAACCCAGGATGGATCGTAGGCAGCCCAGCCTAAATGTTTCTAACCGGCAAAGATGTTCCATTAGGGGGGTCCACGTTTCGCAAGCGTAGAGAAGGGAGGGAATGACCGTGGCCGAGAAGACCTGAAGCTTAGTGCGGAGCGACAGACCAGGTAGCTTCCACACAGCGTTACGCAACCGATGAAAAGATATTGCCGCTCGACTAATTCGGAGTGAGACCTCTGCTGTTAAACTGGAGCCAGTCATAAGCACACTGCCCAGGTATGGGAAACTCTCCACTCTCTCCACAACTGCCCCATCACCGATTTGGAGTTGTGGGGGTGGAGTGTCCGATGGTACAAAATACCCAGGCAGGTGCTTAGTTTTGGTGAGGCTGATGGTAAGGCCCCACCTCTTAGTGGCACGCTCCAGTCTCAGCAGCAGCGTCTCCAACTCCTCCTCTGACTGAGCAGCTATTACCAAATCATCAGCATACATAACGTGGTTGAGCAATAGGGAGCCATCCCTTGACCGCACCCGGGCATCGATCAGCCTCCCATTATATCTGTACCATATGGAGATTCCCCCGGTACAGCTATTGAAGGCTTCACGAACTACGTGGTCAAAATAGATGTCAAATAATGTGGGAGCCAGAGGACATCCCTGTCGCACCCCAAGGTGTACAGAGAATGGCTCTGACTCCAGGCCACGTAGTTTTACCCTGGCCCGCTCACCATCATGAAGGTCCTTAATGGTCGTGAGCAGAGGGTCAGGGACTCCAAAAGCACGAAGAACAACCCAGAGCCCAGGCCTACTGATGGCATCATAGGCCTTGACCAGGTCAATAAAGCAGAGATGTAGGTCTTGTTGGAATTCCCTACACCTCTGCTGTAGCAGACGGACAGAAAATATGGCATCTGTGCAGTACCGCCCTTTCCTGAAACTGCATTGGGGCTCCGCAAGCCTCTCCTCAGCGTGCCTGGCAAGGCGATGCTGAATAATCCTTGCCAGGACCTTTCCCGGCACACTGAGGAGTGAGATGCCCCTGTAGTTATTACAGTCTGTGCGGTCCCCCTTCTTAAAAAAAGGGGGACCACCAGGGCATCCTTCCAATCCTGCGGAACCCGTCCAGTGGTCCAGACCGTTGTTATGATGTCATATAGGGCAGTCTGTGCACAAACGCCACCCTCCCTCAGCATTTGGCTTGGGAGATCATCTCTGCCCGCTGCCTTTCCTGGTCTCAGACTCCGGATCGCCTTCAGTACTTCCTCAACAGATGGCACCTCAGCCAGCCACTCACAGTGGGTGACTTCTTCCAATATTTGAGGCACCGCAGCCACAGCAGGGTCATCCTCACTTTGTGCCACGATGTTTTCCTGGCTGAGGGATTTTCCCTCCCCCAGGACCTCACAGAAATGCTCAGCAAATCTGCAAACCTGTTCCTGGGGGTCTGAGATTGGATCACCGTTTTTTCCCCTAATGATGGTAATAGGTGTGGCGCTGCAGGTTACTTTTTTGATGGAGTTAAATAGAGATTTGTGATCACGGGCCACTGAGACAGACTCCATCTCCTCAGCAACCCGTGACCACCACCCATCCTTGCAGCGCCTCACGGCTCTCCGAACCTCCGAGCGAAGGCTGCGGTAAGCCTCCTCATTCTCTGACGTGGGATTCTGTAGCCGATGACAGTGGGCCTTTCGCTTTTTCTCAACCATCCTGAACACCTCCTCTGTCAGCCAGGGTCTCTGGGGAGGTCTGGACCGCGTACCCAAAGCAGCCATTGCAGCTGCATGAGCCACAGTCCTAAACCTCGCCCATTTACCCTCGACATCTGGAGGAGTCGGGGACGATGCCAATCCCCCGGTCCTGGCTGTACACCCACCACCGGAGTGGAAGAATGGCAGGCGCATCTTACAAATGACTAGTCGATGGTCAGAGGGCAGATCAGCTCCACGGTGGGTCCTGGTGTCAAGGACATTGGCTCGCATCCGCTGGTCCGTCACTATGTAGTCCAGCAGATGTTCTTGCTTGGACCCGGCATGCATCCATGATGTTGTGTGGATGCGCCGATGCCAGAACAGCGTGTTGGTAATTACAAGCCCATGGGCTGCACAAAAATCTAGCAGCCTCCTACCGTTGATATTGAGCTGATCTGGCCCATGCCCTCCAATCACTCCAGACCAGGTGCTAGTATCATGACCAACTCGGGCATTGAAGTCACCCAACATGATGACTCTATCCCGAGAGGCCACTTTAGCCAGCACCTGTGACAGGAGGTCATAGAAGGCATCTGACTCATCGGCTTTGCCTGCATCCCTCCACGGATGTTCATCTTCGGTGGGGGCATAAGTAACCACCACCACCATTCCTCGCCTCCGGTTGATGGGAAGGCGAGCCCAAAGTAGCCTGGGGCTTACAGCTTCCCACACCTCACCGCCACGCTCCCACGCCCCCTTCATTCTTTTGTTCAAAAGAAGAGCCACACCCTGTTGTTTGGCAGTCTGCTGCCCCGAGTAGAGAACTGTCCACCCCTCATAGTGGCAGGAGCCAGAGCTGGTCCACCGGACCTCCTGAATGCCACAGAGATCCAGGCGGTACCGGTCCAGCTCCCGACAGAGGAGTGGTAGCCTCTCCTCCGCAGTGAGCGTTCGAACATTCCACGTGGCCACCCGTAGTGGCTTTTAGTTGTTTCTGGAGGAGCCCCGAGGGTAGATATTCAATCTCCTGGCTCCGCCAATTGGGGTTTGGCCAGGAGACGTCATAGACGCCTGGCCCCCCGGGGCCTCCGGCACAAGCTTATTAGTTACATATTTCAGTTTAACTCGTGGTTTCGTGGTAATTAATTGAAGGTGGAGGGGTTACCAGCCCCTCGCACCCGTCCAGAGCCCCCGTTTAGCCCCTGTGGTGGACACATTTGCCATGAGGGGAGGAGCCAATCAAAATTGGATCTCCCCCCACAGCACTGTCCACGACAGAGTTGCCCGTCCGGCACTGCGAGGAGGTAGGGGGTTGTTTTGCCGGATACGCACACACACACACACGCGCACACACACGCGCACACACACACGTACGCACACGTACGCACACACACACATGCACACACACGTGGACACACGCGCCGGGCGGCTACACCAGCCCCTACCGGAGCTGGCCTTGTGCGGCACCCGCACTTGCGTGCTGGCGCTGCCCTCGCCCTCCGCGCTGCAGGCGCGCACTTCCACCACGAGCGCCGCGCCGACGCCGCCGCTGCCGCGGCCGCCGCTCCCGAGCGGTAAGGGGATCTCCACCCGCGTCTCGTTGGTCAGCAGCTCGCGAGCGCCCGTCTGGCCCAGCGACCGGTATCGAACCTGGGGGGGTGTGGGGGGGTGGGAATTTTTATTTAAATTTTTAGCAGCACACAGCCTTCGAAATGCGGTGGGGGGTTGTTTGTGGGTTTTTTTTGTTCCTCCTTCCCCCGGAAGACTTTTGCCGGTTTTTTTCCCCAGGATTTTTTGATTTTTTTTTCCCTCCCCCGTCGCGCGTCATCACTTTAAGACGTTTCCTCGTTCATGAGTCAAGAGCCGCACGGCTCACGGGGTTATGCCTAAGACATGAAACTGAGGCGCGGGACACGGGGCACGGGACACGTCACCGCCCTACCTTGCCGCACTGCCTATCCTGCTACGTCTCTGCTTGAACCGAAGACGCTCCCAATCTTCGCTCTCTCTCTCTCTCTCGGTCTGTTCCTCCTCCTCCTCCTCGTGATCAGTCACGTTCGCGAGGACGCGCACGCACAGAAGTGTTTGTCGTCGCGGCTTCGATGCCCAAGCACACCCCAAGGCCGTAATTATAATTTATATTGAGTGGGACACATCCCCCCCCAATATTCAAATATCCTCAAAATGTCGTCCCCCCCCCCCAATATATTGCTATAACAAATAAAAATTGCGATGCTTTGTAACTAAAAACAACAATTTGCTAAAACTTGGTCACAATATCTGGACTTGTTTTCACACAATCCATAGATTTCTGCTTAAATGGTTGTGATTGAAAGCTTTCGTGACTGCAGGGATTCATATTCTTGGTTCCTTCGGTAAAGTCACCACCGCGTAGAAGGGAAACAATAAAATTTAAAAATATAAAAACAATAAAATTATCACGACGTTTCGAATGCAACACAAGCAATCATCATAAGGTGTGAATATTTTATCGTTTCCCTTCCTACTTTATTAATCCCTAATCTCTGCCATTACATACAATGAAACAAGTAATGGTAAAAAACGTAAAAACAGAGCAACATAGTACAATATACACTGTTAGACATCATTGTAATAAATAAATAAATAAGCAGTACATCCCGTGTGTTAGTGACTTTTGTAATATTTTAGGCAGGAAATTAGTTTTTAAAATTGAGATTTATTTTTTTCTGGGGGGGGGGGGGGACCCCCAGACCCCCTGCAAGCGTTGCCCCCCCCTCCCCAATGTTGACTCCATGGCTACGGCCGTGCCCTTGACGCCCGCACATTCGGGTTGTCCATCACAGCGCGACACCTCGAGACTCGCCGCCAACGCCGCTGATGGGCCGAGCGGAGGTGGCGGAGAGGGAGGGGGAGGGGGCAGGGGGTGGTGAAGGCCCTACCCTGCAGCACGGGGGGGGCAGGGGGGGGTGGAGGGGGGGGGTGAAGGCCCTGCCTTGTAGCCCGTGGGGTGGAGGGGGGGCAGGGGGAGGTGAAGGCCCTACCCTGTAGCCCGTGGGGGGGGCAGGGGGAGGTGAAGGCCCTACCTTGTAGCCCGTGGGGTGGAGGGGGTGGAGGTGAAGGCCCTACCTTGTAGCCCGTGGGGTGGAGGGGGTGGAGGTGAAGGCCCTACCTTGTAGCCCGTGGGGTGGAGGGGGTGGAGGGGGTGGAGGTGAAGGCCCTACCTTGTAGCCCGTGACGGCCGACTCGTTGTCGAGAGGGGCCACGTGCTCCCAGCTGAGGGTCACGTGCACGCCGTCCGTTCTCCACTGCGTGATTCTGGGCGGCTTGCTCGGAGCTGCGGACAAACGACACCGACGAACGAACCGGGGGTTACGGGGGGGGCGTGGTTGGGGGGAGGTGAGTGGGGGGTTGGGGGGGGTGGATGGGGGGGGAGTGGGGGGGGTGGATGGGGGGGGCTGTGCCGTGACCTCTGACTCGGGTCGCCTTTTCCGCCGTCGGCCCAACGCGGACGAGAGAGTTCGCGTCAGTTCGGCGGGGGGTCGGTTAACTGTATGGGTGGGTGGGTGAGTGAGTGAGTGGGTGAGTGAGTGGTGAGTGAGTGGGTGGGTGAGTGGTGAGTGAGTGGGTGGGTGGGTGAGTGGTGAGTGAGTGGGTGGGTGGGTGGTGAGTGGGTGGGTGAGTGAGTGGTGAGTGAGTGGGTGGGTGGGTGGTGAGTGAGTGGGTGAGTGGGTGGGTGAGTGGTGAGTGAGTGGGTGGGTGGGTGAGTGGGTGGGTGGGTGGGTGAGTGAGTGAGTGGGTGGGTGAGTGAGTGGTGAGTGAGTGGGTGGGTGGGTGAGTGGGTGGGTGGGTGGGTGGGTGGTGAGTGAGTGGGTGGGTGGGTGGGTGAGTGGGTGGGTGAGTGAGTGGTGAGTGAGTGGGTGGGTGGGTGGTGAGTGAGTGGGTGGGTGAGTGGTGAGTGAGTGGGTGGGTGGGTGAGTGGGTGGGTGGGTGGGTGAGTGAGTGGGTGGGTGAGTGAGTGGTGAGTGAGTGGGTGGGTGGGTGGGTGAGTGGGTGGGTGGGTGGGTGGTGAGTGAGTGGGTGGATGAGTGGGTGGGTGGGTGGGTGAGTGGGTGGGTGGGTGAGTGAGTGGTGAGTGAGTGGGTGGGTGGGTGGTGAGTGAGTGGGTGAGTGGGTGGGTGAGTGGTGAGTGAGTGGGTGGGTGGGTGAGTGGGTGGGTGGGTGAGTGAGTGGGTGGGTGAGTGAGTGGTGAGTGAGTGGGTGGGTGGGTGGGTGAGTGGTGGGTGGGTGGGTGGGTGAGTGAGTGGGTGGGTGGATGAGTGGGTGGGTGGGTGAGTGGGTGGGTGAGTGAGTGGTGAGTGAGTGGGTGGGTGGGTGGTGAGTGAGTGGGT
This sequence comes from Petromyzon marinus, assembly GCF_048934315.1. NCBI lineage: Eukaryota > Metazoa > Chordata > Hyperoartia > Petromyzontiformes > Petromyzontidae > Petromyzon > Petromyzon marinus. The sequence goes on along the minus strand of NC_133725.1, from coordinate 1,650,632 downwards.
GAGTGGGTGGGTGAGTGGTGAGTGAGTGGGTGGGTGAGTGGGTGGGTGGGTGGGTGAGTGGGTGGGTGGGTGGGTGGTGAGTGAGTGGGTGGATGAGTGGGTGGGTGGGTGGGTGAGTGGGTGGGTGAGTGAGTGGTGAGTGAGTGGGTGGGTGGGTGGTGAGTGAGTGGGTGAGTGGGTGGGTGAGTGGTGAGTGAGTGGGTGGGTGGATGAGTGGGTGGGTGAGTGGGTGGGTGAGTGAGTGGTGAGTGAGTGGGTGGGTGGGTGAGTGGGTGGGTGGGTGGTGAGTGAGTGGGTGGATGAGTGGGTGGGTGGGTGGGTGAGTGGGTGGGTGAGTGAGTGGTGAGTGAGTGGGTGGGTGGGTGGTGAGTGAGTGGGTGAGTGGGTGGGTGAGTGGTGAGTGAGTGGGTGGGTGGGTGAGTGGGTGGGTGGGTGGGTGAGTGAGTGGGTGGGTGAGTGAGTGGTGAGTGAGTGGGTGGGTGGGTGGGTGAGTGGGTGGGTGGGTGGTGAGTGAGTGGGTGGATGAGTGGGTGGGTGGGTGGGTGAGTGGGTGGGTGGGTGAGTGAGTGGGTGGGTGGGTGGGTGAAGGGGTGGGTGGGTGGGTGAGTAAGTGGGTGGGTGGGGTGAGTGGGTGGGTGGGTGGGTGAGTGAGTGGGTGGGTGGGTGAGTGGGTGGGTGAGTGGGTGGGTGAATGGGTGGGTGAGTGAGTGATTGGGTGAGTGGGTGGGTGAGTGGGTGGGTGAGTGGGTGGGTGGGTGAGTGAGTGGGTGGGTGGGTGGGTGAAGGGGTGGGTGGGTGGGTGAGTAAGTGGGTGGGTGGGTGAGTGAGTGGGTGGGTGAGTGGGTGGGTGAGTGGGTGGGTGAATGGGTGGGTGAGTGAGTGATTGGGTGAGTGGGTGGGTGAGTGAGTGATGGTGAGTGAGTGGGTGGGTGGTGAGTGGGTGGGTGAGTGAGTGGGTGAGTGAGTGGGAGGTCGTTTCATGGATAGACTCGTCCCCACCACAGGAACGTGGAATTCCCACCGCTGGCTCTGCAAGCACCTGTAAGCGCTCGCGTGACCAGGCATCTACGCCGACGTCCGTGGCGTGGATGCAGCGAGGAGCACGCGAGGTGTAACACACGTGGTGTAACACACGAGGTGTAACACAGTGACTAGTGGGGTATAACACACGTGCTGTTACACCACGTGGTATAACGCACGTGGTGTAACACACGTGGTGTAACGCACGTGGTGTAACGCACGTGGTGTAACGCACGTGGTGTAACGCACGTGGTGTAACGCACGTGGTGTAACGCACGTGGTGTAACACACGTGGTGTAACACACGTGGTGTAACACAGTGTTAATGGGGTGTAACGCACGTGGTGTAACACAGTGACTAGCGGGGTGTAACACACGTGGTGTAACACACGTGGTGTAACGCACGTGGTGTAACGCACGTGGTGTAACACACGTGGTGTAACACAGTGACTAGTGGGGTGTAACACACGTGGTGTAACGCACGTGGTGTAACACAGTGTTAATGGGGTGTAACACACGTGGTGTAACACAGTGAGTAGTGGGGTGTAACACACGTGGTGTAACACAGTGACTAGCGAGGTGTAACGCACGTGCTTTCCTAGTGGTGACCAGGCTGGCCGCGCCGGAAGGCCCCGTCCCGGCGCCGTTGAAGGCCCGCACCGTCACCTCGTACTCCGCGTGCTCGCGAAGGCCCAGGAGGCGGACGCGGTCCTTCGTGCCGCCCGGCGTCCTCAGCAGGGTCGTGGCGCCCTTCGGCGCGTCCACGCTTCGCCGGTACGCCACCTGTCGATGGTGGGGGGGCACGGCAGGCACGGGGTGGGAGCAAGGTGACGCGAGGTTCCTCGAGGAGCTTGAACCGTCGCCACACAAACTCCGGTCAGCGGCGGCTTTTGGCTGCTGGCAGGCCAATCGTGTCGGACCAACTCCACGGGAGTTCCCGTGACCACCCCCCCCCCCCCACCACGTTAGACGCGGACGCACGAGGGTAGGTGGACGTGCTAGGGTAGGTGGACGAGTGAGGGTAGGTGGACGTGCTAGGGTAGGTGGACGTGCTAGGGTAGGTGGACATGCTAGGGTAGGTGGACGTGCTAGGGTAGGTGGACATGCTAGGGTAGGTGGACGTGCTAGGGTAGGTGGACGAGCGAGGGTAGGTGGACGAGCTAGGGTAGGTGGACACGAGCGAGGGTAGGTGGACGAGCTAGGGTAGGTGGACGAGCGAGGGTAGGTGGACACGAGCGAGGGTAGGTGGACGTGCTAGGGTAGGTGGACGAGTGAGGGTAGGTGGACACGTGCTAGGGTAGGTGGACGAGTGAGGGTAGGTGGACACGTGCTAGGGTAGGTGGACGAGTGAGGGTAGGTGGACACGTGCTAGGGTAGGTGGACGAGTGAGGGTAGGTGGACACGTGCTAGGGTAGGTGGTCACGAGCGAGGGTAGGTGGACGTGCCGAGACCTCGTAGCCGTCGATGCGCTGCTCGCCCAGCAGGGCGGGTGGAAGCGCTTGCCATGCGACTTCCACCTCGGACGACGACAGGGCCCTCGCGCGCACGCCCAGCGGTGCCACGGTGGGTGCTGGCGTGAATACATAAACACTATTAACGACACGAATATTCATGTTAATGATCAAATAAATGAGACCCATTTCCACGATCGATATACGGGGGATCAATTTTCCTTTTTTTTTTGCTTTTGCCGGCGTCCAGATGATTAAAACAGAAGAGGCAAACGTGATGCCTTGTATAAAGGTGTCAGTTTTTGTGCCAGATGAAAGGGTAAAACCTATTACTATATCTTGTTTCTGGCAAAGGAGGTCTCATAATGTTAATGCTCACCCCGAGCCCTCAGTACTCTGATAGTGCGCTGTTTTTGAGTTGTACGCCTTTTGGCGTCTTCTGGTCCAACACCAGTGGAGACTAGGGGCTCTAAGAAAAGCCGTCTCGGGTGTGGACCAATCAAATTCAAGGACAGCGCATATTATTATCAGAGTTGTCTTTTTTGTTTGCATTTTGACTGCTTGTGTTGTGGTTATTGCAAACATGATGCCTTGTATAAAGGTGTCAGTTTTTGTGCCAGATGAAAGGGTAAAAACCTATTACTATATCTTGTTTCTGGCAAAGGAGGTCTCATAATGTTAATGCTCACCCCGAGCCCTCAGTACTCTGATAGTGCGCTGTTTTTGAGTTGTACGCCTTTTGGCGTCTTCTGGTCCAACACCAATGGAGACTAGGCTCTAAGAAAAGCCGTCTCGGGTGTGGACCAATCAAATTCAAGGACAGTGCATATTATTATCAGAGTTGTCTCTTTTTTGTTTGCATTTTGGCTGCTTGTGTTGTGGTTATTGCAAACATGATGCCTTGAATAAAGGTGGCAGTTTTTGTGCCAGTTAAAAGGGTAAAACCTATTACTATATCTTGTTACTGGCAAAGGAGGTCTCATAATGTTAATGCTCACCCCGAGCCCTCAGTACTCTGATAGTGCGCTGTTTTTTGAGTTGTACGCCTTTTGGCATCTTCTGGTCCAACACCAGTGGAGACTAGGGGCTCTAAGAAAAGCCGTCTCGGGTGTGGACCAATCAAATTCAAGGACAGTGCATATTATTATCAGAGTTGTCTCTTTTGTTTGCATTTTGGCTGCTTGTGTTGTGGTTATTGCAAACATGATGCCTTGAATAAAGGTGGCAGTTTTTGTGCCGGATAAAAGGGGTGAAAACCTATTACTGGAAGAGGCTTTCATCGTGAAAAGGTTGTTTTTCCGCCCTATATTACGGACGAAATTGGTCGCGGAAGCCGACGTGTTCGATCATTTCGTCTTGGTGCTGTTTTATTTTGGGTTAGGTCGCGCGACGGACGAACGCGTCGTTCACCCACCCCCACCTGACGGCGAATTTGCACGCGATGACGACGAAGCCTGCTTCGTTGAGCTGCGACCGTTCGTGACTTCTGAAAGGTAACGGTCTGTGAAGCTCGGTGGGCCTTCAGCATGGTGAAATAAAACGTCTCTCTTGTAGCTAGTTCAACAGTGTTAAAATGGTTGAACACGTAGGCTTTCGCGACCAATATTACCCAAAACAAGAGGGGTAAATATCAATGCCGTGTCGTTAACCCACCACCACCACCACCACCCTACACAGCCAATCGTCAAGGTTGTATCACGTAAACAAAACGTGCCAATTATAGTTAACTATATATTATATTCTTAGCTCTTTCGGTAAAGTCACGTTGAAGGGAAACAATAAAATAATAAAATAAATATAAAACAATAAAAAAATTATCACGACGTTTCGACCATAACACAAACGGTCGTCATCAGGTGTGTCGGTTTGCATAAATTTATTTATTTTTAAACGGTGTATTTATTTATAAAAAAAAACGTCAGCGCCACGCGCAGCGATTTGGCAGTTTATTTAGAAGGACGAGTCCATCTATGTTCTGAAAAGAGGAGGGGGGAGACGAAAAATTAATGTATGCTGTCTGAAAGCCACCACCGTAAGCGTGAACAATCAATTAAGACCTGAAATGGTTAATCAAATCCTTCCAATGATTGCTAAGCCAGAATCCATCTTCAACGTGACTTTACCGAAAGAGCTAAGCATATGAATTACTGCCGTCACGAAAGCTTTAAATCAAAATATATATTATATTCTTAGCTCTTTCGGTAAAGTCACGTTGAAGGGAAACAATAAAATAATAAAATATATATAAAACAATAGTTAACTACTTTTTGGCACTAACCGCTTGCGCGGCGGAGAGTGAACCCGCGAGATTTTCAATTCGAGAAGCCGTGAACTACTTTTTGGCACTAACCGCTTGCGCGGCGGAGAGTGAACCCGCGAGATTTTCAATTCGAGAAGCCGTGACGTTCCGCTGGTGATTGCAACAACCAACACCCGGCTTCAGAACTGGTGAGAGGTGGGGTGAGTGGAAGGGTTCGGCGTTATCAGTGGCTGATCGGGGAGGAAGAGGGGGGGGGGGCTTTGTTACCCTTTCCGGCAAGAATACAACGGGCGCCGCCCTGGCTATGAGATGTTAACTACCTCTCTTGGTACGCGGGAGGTCGTGGCTTCGATCCCGAGCTTGACGCCTGCTGCTGCTGTATATTTGGAGTTTGTGTCTCTCTATCATCATCATCACGGTGGCTAGAAGATGTTAACTACCTCGCCTGGTGTACAGGAGGTCGTGGGTACGATCCTGACCCTGACGCCTGCTGCTGCTGTATATTTGGAGTTTGCGTGTCTCTCTCATCATCATCCTCACGGTGGCTAGGAGATGTTAACTACCTCGCCTGGTGTACAGGAGGTCGTGGGTACGATCCTGACCCTGACACCTGCTCTATATTTGGAGTTTGCGTGCCTCTCTCTCTTCCCGTGGTGGTCGTGTGGAGTTTTTTTCCGGGTCCTCCGGTTTTTCCCTCCACATTTTGAATCGACGTCACTACGCGTTTAAGAGTATTCGGCCGTTGGTATAAAATTTCCACATCATGATGATGATGATAAGCAACTTATCATCATCATCATCAAATGAAACTCACATTCGTGATGGTCAGGTCGCACCTGCAGAAAAGCTACATAGCTCAGTGCACCTCACGTCCGGTAAAATAAAGAAAAATAGCTTCTAGTTTGAGTTTGTACAGGAGGTGTTAAAATATTAAAACCCCAAATAGACGACACCTATTATCGCAGGCAATCAAGTCCGCATTAACCACACACCGTGCTTGTGGTAAAACATGCAAACAAAGCAACAACTCTAATAATAATAATATTAATGATGTACTCATTGTCCTTGGAAGTGATTGGCCCACACCAGAGACAAACTCCTTTGTGGCCGAGTCTCAGCGGACGATAGAGCGGGAGATTGTCTACCTCCGTCAGTTCTCGTCACAGCACCCGCTCCCCGATCACCCACCGCTAACTCCTCACCCTTCCACTCACCCTCCCCACCCCCCTTCCCCGATCACCCACCGCTAAACTCCTCACCCCTACACTCACCTCCTCCCCTCCCCGATCACCCACCGCTAACTCCTCACCCCTACACTCACCCCCCCCTCCCCAGCCACCACCGCTAACTCCTCACCCTTTCACTCACCTCCCCCCCTCCCCGATCACCCACCGCTAAACTCCTCACCCCTACACTCACCCCCCCCTCCCTGATCACCCACCGCTAAACTCCTCACCCCTACACTCACCCCGTCGCCCTCTCCTCCTCCCCAGCCACCACCGCTAACTCCTCACCCTTCCACTCACCCCCACCCCCCTCCCCGATCACCCACCGCTAAACTCCTCACCCCTACACTCACCCCCCCACCCCCTCCCCGATCACCCACCGCTAACTCCTCACCCTTCCACTCACCCCCACCCCCCTCCCCGATCACCCACCGCTAACTCCTCACCCCTACACTCACCCCCCCTCCCCAGCCACCACCGCTAAACTCCTCACCCCTACACTCACCCCCCCCCCCGCCTCCCCGATCACCCACCGCTAACTCCTCACCCTTCCACTCACCCCCCCACCCCCCTCCCCAATCACCCACCGCTAAACTCCTCACCCCTACACTCACCCCGTCGCCCTCTCCCCCTCCCCGATCACCCACCGCTAACTCCTCACCCTTCCACTCACCCCCCCACACCCTCCCCGATCACCCACCGCTAACTCCTCACCCTTCCACTCACCCCCCCCCCACCCCCCCCCCCACCGTCACCTCTCTCGGCCGAGTGCACCAGTGTGGCGTTGCTGAAGGGCCCCTCGCCGGCGCCGTTGAAGGCCCGGATGCGCACGAGGAAGGCCTCGAAGGGCCGCGCCGTCGCTGCGGGGCGGTGGTGCGAGTAGCGCGACGCGTTCCAAGCGGGCACCGTCACGTGACGCCAGAGGCTCGCGGTGGCGTTCTCACGGAACGCCAGAACGTAGCCCAGGTTGGGGCCAAAGTGCAGGTGGCGCTCCACGGGCTGTGGGTGGGGGGCGGGTGGTGGGGGGGGGGGGGGGTTAGTGGGGTAGGGGGTTAGTGGGGTAGGGGGTTAGTGGGGTAGGGGGTTAGTGGGGTAGTTAGTAGGGTAGGGGGTTTGAAGGGTAGGGGGTTAGTGGGGTAGGGGGTTAGTAGGGTAAGGGGGTTAGTAGGGTAGGAGGTTAGTAGGGTAGGGGGTTAGTAGGGTAGAGGGTTAGTAGGGTAGGGGGTTAGTAGGGTAGGGGGTTAGTAGGGTAGGGGGTAGGGGTTAGTAGGGTAGGGGGTTAGTTGGGTAGGGGGTTAGTAGGGTAGAGGGTTAGTAGGGTAGGGGGTTAGTAGGGTAGGGGGTTAGTAGGGTAGAGGGTTAGTAGGGTAGGGGGTTAGTAGGGTAGGGGGTTAGTGGGGTAGGGGGTTAGTAGGGTAGGGGGTTAGTGGGGTAGGGGGTTAGTAGGGTAGGGGGTTAGTAGGGTAGGGGGTTAGTAGGGTAGGGGGTTAGTGGGGTAGGGGGTTAGTGGGGTAGGGGGTTAGTAGGGTAGGGGGTTAGTGGGGTAGGGGGTTAGTAGGGTAGGGGGTTAGTAGGGTAAGGGGGTTAGTAGGGTAGGAGGTTAGTAGGGTAGGGGGTTAGTAGGGTAGTTAGTAGGGTAGGGGGTTAGTAGGGTATGGGGGTTAGTGGGGTAGGAGTTTAGTAGGGTAGGGGGTTAGTAGGGTAGGGGGTTAGTGGGGTAGGGGGTTAGTAGGGTAGGGGGTTAGTAGGGTAGGGGGTTAGTGGGGTAGGAGGTTAGTAGGGTAAGGGGTTAGTAGGTTAGGGGGTTAGTAGGGTAGGGGGTAGTGGGGTAGGGTGTTAGTGGGGTAGGTTAGTAGGGTAGGGGGTTAGTAGGGTAGGGGGTTAGTAGGGTAGGGGGTTAGTTTGGGTAGGGGGTTAGTAGGGTAGGGGGTTAGTAGGGTAGGGTGGGGTTAGCAGGTTAGAGGGTTAGTAGGGTTAGTAGGGTAGGGGATTAATAGGGGAGGAGGTTAGTAGGGTAGGGGGTTAGTATGGTAGGGGTTATTAGCGAGAGTTCGCTGTTAGCGGTTGCAGGTTAGGGGGTAAGTAGGGTAGGGGATTAATAGGGGAGGTTAGTAGGGGAGGAGACATTGTTATTCTTATTAACCACGTTTAGTAGGGAGGGGGTTAGTAGAGGGGTTTATATGTAGGGTACCACCTAGACTTTACTTCCCAACCACTCGGACACTCGGTGATCACTCCCCACAGCCTCCCTCCCCGGGAATGACCCCGGGAGCTGGAGAGAGACGGCGGGGGGGAGGTCGTCAGCGCCTCGGTCGGCTGCGATTTGTTTCACAGCGCGATGTTCATCGCCGCAAGGCGGCGGGGGGTTAAAGGAGCGGCGCGCTGCCACCGGCCACTCACGCCGCTGCTGCCGGGTGGACGGAATCCCTCCCAGCCAGAGCCGGTGATGTTTGGCCTGGTCTCCCGCGCTGGCAAGTACGTCTTGGAAGAGGGTGGGAGTTACACCCACGGCCGCTTTACCCCACCACCACCACCACACGTGGCCCTCGCCGAACATCGGCTAAACCGTGGTGAACCCACCAGAAGATGGAGTCGAACCGCTGCACTCTGGATGACGAGTCCAGCGCGCTTCTGACCGTTACTTCATTGCGGCCGAATCTTAACCCTTTTCCATTCCGATGACGTGCATGTGCACGTGGCTTACCAGTGGCTTCCTAATATTGTAAGGAAGAGCGTCCCAGACAGCCGCAGAGGCAGCGCATCTAGAAGCGCCCTGGCCATTGCAAGTGATAGCTCAACGAAGGGGCTTTATACCATCACGTGGGCTTTACACCATCACGTGGGCTTTACACCATCACGTGGACATTCAAAGTAGCAGCCAAATACTCAAAACAATCTCGCCTCCGAACAAGAGCCAACAGCTCAGTGTGGTTTTAAAACATTTGTATTAAACCCTAGTTCACAAAAAAAACTAAAATTGTGTAACAATAACCTCTGTTAAATTTTGATTTAAAGCTTTCGTGACTGCATTAATTCATTTCTTAGTTCTTTCGGTAAAGTCACGTTGAAGGGAAACAATAAAATAACAAAATATATATAAAACAATAAAAATTCTCACGACGTTTCGACCATAACACAAACGGTCGTCAGTGATGATGACGACCGTTTGTGTTATGGTCGAAACGTCGTGAGAATTTTTATTGTTTTATATATATTTTATTATTTTATTGTTTCCCTTCAACGTGACTTTACCGAAAGAACTAAGAATATAATAATCTCTGTGTGTGTACGTTTGCAGATGGGGAGCGGTTGTGTAGCGGTTAACGCGCTGTACTGCAAATCCCGGCGAGCCTAGTTCAATTCCAACTCACGGGCAGCACCAACACTGGTGACGATTATCTAAAACAGTCCTGGGCCTCCCCTAGGTCGACTCAACCTCAAATGAGTACCTGATGCGGTGCGTAAACATCGCTGCTCGGGAGACAAAGGCGGCCGGGCGCGGTGCTGGCCACCCACCCCCTCGTGTGCCGTGCCGGCCTTCACAGGTGCTACACGCTAACAGCACTTGTCCCAACAGTCTGTCAAGTCTATAGGGGGATCTTTGTCTTTGTGTGTGTGTGTGCTATGTACCTATCAATCATCACCCCGGATAACCCTTGAAAACGAGACATTCCGTCTCAAGGAACTGTTCTAAAGAAATTTTCCATCGCAAGGGACTAGTGTAGGTGGTTAGTAGGGTAGGGGGTTAGTAGGGTAGGGGGTTAGTAGGGTAGGGGGTTAGTAGGGTAGGGGTTGTTTCGTCTCAGAAAGTGTCCTATCTCAAGGGACTGTCCAATCCGAGACGTTCCGTCTCAAGTAAGTGTTCCGTCGCAAGGAACGGTCCAATCCGAGACGTTCCGTCTCAAGTAAGTGTTCCGTCTGAAGGAACTGTCCAATCCGAGAGGTTCCGTCTCAAATAAGTGTTCTGTCTCAAGGGACTGTCCAATCCGAGACGTTCCGTCTCAAGTAAGTGTTCCGTCTCAAGGGACTGTCCAATCTGAAACGTTCCGTCTCAAGTAAGTGTTCCGTCTCAAGGAACTGTCCAATCCGAGACGTTCCGTCTCAAGTAAGTGTTCCGTCTCAAGGAACTGTCCAATCCGAGACGTTCCGTCTCAAGTAAGTGTTCCGTCTCAAGGAACTGTCCAATCCGAGACGTTCCGTCTCAAGTAAGTGTTCTGTCTCAAGGGACTGTCCAATCCGAGACGTTCCGTCTCAAGTAAGTGTTCTGTCTCAAGGAACTGTCCAATCCGAGACGTTCCGTCTCAAGTAAGTGTTCTGTCTCAAGGGACTGTCCAATCCGAGACGTTCCGTCTCAAGTAAGTGTTCTGTCTCAAGGAATGGTCCAATCCGAGACGTTCCGTCTCAAGTAAGTGTTCCGTCTCAAGGGACTGTCCAATCCGAGACGTTCCGTCTCAAGACAAAGGCGTTCCGTCTCCAAGGGGACACTGCGAGCGTGGTGCCCTATGACGAGCGATGGACGCGATTGGGGGGGGCGGCAGCGGTGGTGAGAGGGGGGGGGGAGCAACCGGTGGGCAGGGTGTGGAGGAAGCCCGAGGAGGCGCTGGGCACTCCGTCCCCATGGGCGTTGCTGGAGACCACGCGGAACTCCGCCTCCGTCCAAGGGGTCAGCCCCGTGACCCGGGCTCCGCGTCTGTCGGCCGCGACGATCGCCGGCTCTGAAAATGTACAACAACCCCCCCCCCCCCCCAGTCATTTTGATTTAAAGCTTTCGTGACTGCAGGGATTGATATTCTTGGTTCTTTCGGTAAAGTCACCACCACGTAGAAGGGAAAACAATGAAATAATAAAAATATAAAAACAATAAAATAATAAAAAATATAAAACAATCAAATTCTCACGACGTTTCGACTGCGACACAAGCAATCGTCATCAGGTGTGAAAACCACAGCAAGAACACTTGAACTCCCCCCCCCCACCATCCCCGCCGGCGCTCATTACCATTACCAGGCTCGTGACGATCGTTAATCATGAGGCACGTGATCATGGACTCGACGTGTTACCACTACCAGGCACGTGACCATTACCGGGCTCGTGACGATACGCGAGGAGGTCGTGGGATCCGAGAGTGACCGTCTCGCCGCGCCTCCCTTACCCGTCGTGGCGGTCGTCCATCGGTCACAGTGTGAGCAGCGGCTCTCCACCCTGTGGGCCCTCGCGGGGCTGTAGTTGTCAAAGCCGGGGACCCACGACAGGGAGACCGAGGTGGTGGTCACGTCCGTCGCCACCACGGAGTGCGGGGGGTCCGGAGGGCCTGATGAGCCACGGGTGGGAGGGGGGGGATCTCTCACGTTCGACGTTCGGCGCGCGTGTACGCGCGGATCGGTGCGCCTGATCTTGGACACTCGCATCCACACCTCCTATTAGCGTGGTTGGCTATGTACGGTGTGAACGAAGTTCAACATATATACATACTGCCCATAGACTGACACTACCCAGAGATCATGGGAACTCCCGTGCCAGTATCAAAATATAAGAATAGGTTTTTACCCTTTCTGGCAATAAAACAGTTGTGTTAAGATGTTCAAACACCATACTGAAACATTTCGCAAGGAATGGTGTCTGCATTAACCACATATACTTGTGGTGAACATGCAAACAAAAAACTTGCTCTGATAGTATATGCATTGTCTTTGAAACTGATTGGTCCACACCAGAGACAGCTTTCTTTAGAGCCTATTCTCAAATAGTGTTAGTCCAGAGGACGCCAAAAGGCGAACAGCACTATCAGGACATTGAGAACAGTTGTGTTAAGATGTTAAAACACCAAACTGAAACCTTTATTGCCAGATAGTGTTAAACCTATTCTTATATTGTGATACTGGCAAGGGAGGTCCCATGATCCAGCTGCTCACCCCAAGCTCTCAATGTCCCGATAGTGGCATTGTCTTTGTGCTGTTCGCCTGTTGGCGTCCTCGGGACTGTTTGAGGCGGCGAGCCCGTGGGTGGCCCTCTCTGGCCTGTGGGTGGCCCTCTCTGGCCTGTGCGTGGTCCTCTCTGGCCTGTGGGTGGTCCTCTCTGGCCTGTGGGTGGCCCTCTCTGGCCTGTGGGTGGCCCTTTCTGGCCTGTGATTGGCTCTCTCTGGACTGTGAGTGGCCCTCTCTGGACTGTGAGTGGCCCTCTCTGGCCTGTGGGTGGCCCTCTCTGGGGAGATGGTGAGCATGTAGGTGGCCCTCTCTGGCCTGAGTGGCCCTCTCTGGCCTGTGAGTCACCCTCTTTGACCTGTGGGTGGCCCTCTCTGGCCTGTGATTGGCCCTCTCTGGCCTGTGAGTGGCCCTCTCTGGCCTGTGGGTGGCCCTCTCTGGCCTGTGATTGGCCCTCTCTGGCCTGTGGGTGGCCCTCTCTGGCCTGTTGGTGGCCCTCTCTGGCCTGTGAGTGGCCCTCTCTGGCCTGTGGGTGGCCCTCTCTGGCCTGTGAGTGGCCCTCTCTGGCCTGTGAGTGGCCCTCTCTGGCCTGTGAGTGGCCCTCTCTGGCCTGTGGGTGGCCCTCTCTGGCCTGTGGGTGGCCCTCTCTGGCCTGTGGGCGTCTGGGGTGACGGTGAGCGTCTTGCCGGTGACGTTGAGCCACGTGGAGGCCGTGGCACTGTCCACGTCGGTGTGCGCCGTGCAGGAGTACGCTCCCGAGTCGGCGGGGCTCACCGACTTGAGCACCAGATCGGACGCGGAGCTCCCCTGTCGCACAAAGACAAAGATCCCCCGTGTAGCCTCTGACGGAGCGTTGGGGACGAGCGCTGTTAGCAAGCAGCAGCAGCAGCGCCAGGAAGGGCAGCACGGCACACGAGAGGGCCGGTGGCCAGCACCACCACGCCTGGCTGCCTTCGTCTCCTCGGGGCTCATTCTACTACTACTGCTGCTGCCCACTACTGCTGCCCGCTGCTGCTGCCCACTGCTTATACTCACTGCTGCTGCACACTGCTGCTGCACCCTACTGCTGCACACTGCTTATACACACTGCTGCTGCCAGCTGCTGCTGCCCGCTGCTGCTGCCCACTGCTGCTGCCCGCTGCTGCTGCACACTGCTGCTGCACCCTACTGCTGCCCACTGCTTATACTCACTGCTGCTGCCCGCTTCCCCCTGCTGCCCGCTGCTGCTGCCCACTGCCGCTGCTCACTGCTTATGCTCACTGCTGCCCACCGCTGCTGCCCACCGCTGCTTCCCCTGCTGCCGCTGCCCACTGATGATGCCCACTGCTGCTGCCCACCGCTGCTTCCCCTGCTGCTGCTTCCCCTGCTGCTGCTTCCCCTGCTGCTGCTGCCCACTGATGATGCTCACTGCTGCCGCTGCCCACTGCCACTTCCTCCTGCAGCTCGCCCACCGCTGCCGCCCACCGCTGCTGCCCACCGCTACCCCTCCCGCCGCCCACAGCTACAGCCCACGGCTCACCATTCCCGCGTGCGTGAACTGCTCCCTCCTGCCGCTGCCCCCGAGGGCGAGGTGGTGGCCACCGCGGCTCCACAGGAAGGCGACGCGGAGCGAGGGGTCGTGAGATGCGCGGCACGACAACACCGCCCGGTGGCCGAACGCCACCAGCCCCCCGCTCGGGGCAGCCGTGATGCGGGTCGCCTCTGCAATGGTTTTTATTCTCATATTATCATCAATTATATTTATTTTATATTATTACCAATTATATTTATTTTTTATATTATCACCAATGATATTTATTTTATATCATCAATTATATTTATTTTATATCATCGTCACAACACTTGCCCCTAACAGCCCGTTAAAGGATTTATTTGGGGGGTCTTTGCTGCTGCTGTTGCTTGGCAACACAACACTTGCCCCTAACAGCCCGTTCAAGGATTGTATTTGGGGGGTCTTTGCTGCTGCTGTTGCTTGGCAACACAACACTTGCCCCTAACAGCCTGTTAAAGGATTTGCTTGGGGGGTCTTTGCCCCCGTGCAGTCGCGCACCCTTCACGGTGAGTTTCCCTGCGCTCTGCGCCTGTCCCAGCACGTTGTGCGCTGTGCAGGAGTAGCTGCCCGCGTCTCCGCTCGCCACGGACGCGAACATCAGGCTCCCGTCTTCGAGCACATGGAGCCTGCGTACACCACAAAGGCAAAAGATACCCCCATAGATACCCCCACCCCCCCCCGTCCGTGTAGCCTTAGCAGACTGCTGGGGCGAGTGCTGTTCGCGAGCAGCAGGCACACGCGCGGGGTTGGGTGGCCAGCACCACGCCCGGCCGCCTTTGTCTCCCCACAGGGGCGATGTTTACACATTGCACACCGGGTCCACATTCATAATTGGGTTTTTGGGGGCTTTTTTCGGGGGGTTTCTTTTAGGGGTTTTTTTTTGGGGGGGTCTGTATTTAGTATTTTTTTATGGCTTTAGCTTGCTTATAATTCGCACTCCGAGAGTGTGGAAATGTCTGACCCCGTGGCCCATAAATCGACATCTGCGGTAGGGGAGGGGCGGCGGAGGGGGGGGGGGGGGTTGTAAAGAGCTTCATAGCTCATCGGATTTCCTCCGGCATGAACACAGATTGCGATTCCTGACGCGCGGCACCGGCGTACTCCTCGTTTGAGGCCGAGCCGGTCTAGGGGTATGCCCCGCGGGCACGTGTGTTGCTCGCCACACACGTGCACGCGGGTCCACCTGGGGGAGGCGCTGGGGCCGACGGTGCCGCTCGGGCCGCTCCAGGTGACGCGGGGTGCAGGCCAGGCCCTGGGGCGGCACGGGATGATGGTGCGGCCTCCCCTGACGGCCACAGTCTCCGCCGGCAGCTCATGGCCAACGAAGTCCGGCACGGAGCCTGCGGAGAGAACATCCGGGAGATGACCTCGCGCATGAACTAACTTTTGATGAAATTCTTACCAGGGCAGGGCGCCACTAATGAGCTCGATAAAGTATTTCGCAACGTAAGAAGCGGCGGGCCCGGCCACCGTGGCTTGCCATCGTTGTCGTCGCGTGCGCATTCCTAGGAGCAGCCGAACAACTTTAATCGCGCGCCGTTGATTCTAAAAGTGCAGGGGAAAAAATCGTAGCACCCGGAGAAGAGTCCACGCGACCACCACGGGGAGTAGAGGCAGAGAGAGAGACACGACCTCCTGTACACCGGGAGAGGGAGTTAACATCTCCTAGCCACCGTGATGATGATGATGAGAGAGAGAGACACGCAAACTTCAAATATACAGCAGCAGCAGCAGGCGTCAGGGTCGGGATCGAACCCACGACCTCCTGTACACCAGGAGAGGGAGTTAACATCTCATAGCCACCGTGGCGTGGACCCCACAGAGAGACAATCTGGAGATGACGCAGATGGCGGTGGTGGGGGAGGCTGGGACGTGGGGACGAGGAGGGGGGCTGGGGGACGGGGACTAGGGGGGGGGGGAGGAACTAGGTGGGGGCGGGGACTAGGCGGGGGCGGGGACTAGGGGGGGCGGGGACTAGGTAAGGGGCGGGGACTAGGGGGGCGGGCTGTGGGGCGGGGAGGTTTGGGGGGGAGACTAGGTGGGGGCGGGGACTAGGTGTGGGCGGGGACTAGATGGGGGCGGGGCGGGGACTTGCGTGGGCAGCCTGGGGGGCGGGGCCTAGGGGCGGGGTCACCTGAGACGCGGAGCCGTGCGGCCGAGGTGACGCTGCCGAAGCTGTTGGAGGCCACGCACTGGTACATGGCGGCGTCGGACAGCAGCAGCGGGGACACGAGCAGGTCGCCGGACGCGTGCGACGCGACGCGCACGCGGCCCTGGGGGTGACAGCAGACGGTGCTTCGGCGTCATCGTCATCATCAGCAGCAGCATCATCAGTAGTAGCAGCATCATCAGCAGCATCATTAGCAGTAACAGCATCAGCAGCATCACCATCAGCAGCATGAGCAGCATCATCAGCAGCAGCATCATCAGCAGCATCATCAGCAGCATTACCATCAGCAGTAGCAGCATCAGCATCATCAGCAGCAGCAGCATCATCAGCAGCATCACCATCAGCAGTAGCAGCATCATCAACAGCACCATCAGCAGCATCATCAGTAGCGGTTTCACCGGTTGGACACGTGCAGTGGGGGCACGTGCAGGTTCCCTGACACGTGACATCCCTGGGGGACTGTGACGGGGCATGCATCATCATCTACATCATCTACATCATCATCTACATCATCTACATCATCATCTACATCATCTACATCATCATCTACATCATCATCTACATCATCATCATCATCTACATCGTCATCTACATCATCATCTACATCATCATCTACATCATCTACATCTACATCATCATCTACATCATCATCATTTACATCGTCATCGACATCATCATCGACATCATCTACATCGTCATCTACATCATCTACATCGTCATCTACATCATCATCTACATCATCTACATCATCATCGACATTGTCATCTACATCATCATCTACATCATCATCTACATTGTCATCTACATCATCTACATATCATCATCTACATCATCTACATCATCTACATCATCATCTACATCGTCATCTACATCATCATCTACATCATCTACATCATCATCTACATCATCATCTACATCATCATCTACATCATCTACATCATCATCTACATCATCATCTACATCATCATCTACATCATCATCTACATCATCTACATCATCTACATCATCATCATCTACATCATCATCATCATCTACATCATCATCTACATCATCATCTACATCATCATCATCTACATCATCATCTACATCATCATCTACATCATCATCATCTACATCATCATCGACATCGTCATCTACATCATCATCTACATCATCTACATCATCATCTACATCATCATCTACATCATCTACATCATCATCTACATCATCTACATCATCATCTACATCATCATCTACATCATCTACATCATCTACATCATCATCTACATCGTCATCTACATCATCATCTACATCATCTACATCATCATCTACATCATCATCTACATCATCATCTACATCATCTACATCATCTACATCATCATCATCTACATCATCATCATCATCTACATCATCATCTACATCATCATCATCATCTACATCATCATCTACATCATCATCATCATCTACATCATCATCTACATCATCATCATCTACATCGTCATCATCATCTACATCATCATCTACATCATCATCATCTACATCATCATCGACATCGTCATCTACATCATCATCTACATCATCATCATCTACATCGTCATCTACATCTACATCATCATCTACATCATCATCTACATCATCATCTACATCATCATCTACATCATCTACATCATCATCTACATCATCATCATCTACATCGTCATCTACATCTACATCGTCATCTACATCATCATCTACATCATCTACATCATCATCTACATCATCATCTACATCATCATCTACATCATCTACATCATCATCTACATCATCATCTACATCGTCATCTACATCATCATCTACATCATCATCTACATCATCATCTACATCGTCATCTACATCATCATCTACATCATCATCTACATCATCTACATCATCATCTACATCATCATCTACATCATCATCTACATCATCATCTACATCATCTACATCATCATCTACATCATCATCTACATCGTCATCTACATCATCATCTACATCATCATCTACATCATCATCTACATCGTCATCTACATCATCATCTACATCATCTACATCATCATCTACATCATCATCTACATCATCATCTACATCATCATCTACATCATCATCTACATCATCATCATCATCTACATCATCATCTACATCATCATCATCATCTACATCATCATCTACATCATCATCATCTACATCATCATCTACATCATCATCTACATCATCATCATCTACATCATCATCGACATCGTCATCTACATCATCATCTACATCATCATCATCTACATCGTCATCTACATCTACATCATCATCTACATCATCATCTACATCATCATCTACATCATCATCTACATCATCTACATCATCATCTACATCATCATCATCTACATCGTCATCTACATCTACATCGTCATCTACATCATCATCTACATCATCTACATCATCATCTACATCATCATCTACATCATCATCTACATCATCTACATCATCATCTACATCATCATCTACATCATCATCTACATCGTCATCTACATCATCATCTACATCATCATCTACATCATCATCTACATCGTCATCTACATCATCATCTACATCATCTACATCATCTACATCATCATCTACATCATCATCTACATCATCATCTACATCATCATCTACATCATCATCTACATCATCTACATCATCATCTACATCATCATCTACATCATCATCTACATCATCATCTACATCATCATCTACATCATCATCATCGTCAGCTTGGGGTTCCCCGTTCGGCTCGGAGCGCTGGGTGCTGAAGAAGCGACGTTGGGGATGGAGGAGAGAGAAGAGGGGGGGGGGTGGAGGGGGGTGGAGGGGGGTGGAGGGGATAAGGAGCAGGGTGAGGAGGAGGGTGAGGAGGAGGGTGAGGAGGAGGGTGAGGAGGAGGGTGAGGAGGAGGGTGAGGAGGAGGGTGAGGAGGAGGGTGAGGAGGAGGGTGAGGAGGAGGGTGAGGAGGAGGGTGAGGAGGAGGGTGAGGAGGAGGGTGAGGAGGAGGGTGAGGAGGAGGGTGAGGAGGGGTATGAGTGCTAGGGGGGAGGGGGAGGAACGGGGCGGGGACAAGGAGGAGGGTTCGGGGCAGGGGAGGAAGGCGAGGGGGAGGAGGAGGGAGATGAGGAGGGAGGGAAAGAGGAGGGCTAGAGGGTGGAAGGGCTGGGGGAGAGCGGGTGGAGGCTGACTCACGTGCGCGCTGCTGCTGGTGGTGCTGCTGCTGCTGGTGGTGGCGAGGGGGGAGCCGTTCTTGAGCCAGGCGTAGGATGGAGCCGGGGAGCCGGAGGCGCGGCAGGGCCAGCGCAGCGCCTCGTGGACTCCGAGCTCGGCGTCGCGTAGGGGCAGCAGCCAGCGTGGGGCAGCTGCAGAGGGGCAGCAACAGGGCAGCTCCACACAGAACCCTCGTCCCATACAGAACCCTCGTCCCATACAGAACCCTCGTCCCATACACAACCCTCGTCCCACACAGAACCCTCGTCCCATACAGAACCCTCGTCCCATACAGAACCCTCGTCCCATACAGAACCCTCGTCTCATCCCATACAGAACCCTCGTCCCATACAGAACCCTCGTCTCATCCCATACAGAACCCTCGTCCCATACACAACCCTCGTCCCATACAGAACCCTCGTCCCACACAGAACCCTCGTCCCACACAGAACCCTCGTCCCATACAGAACCCTCGTCTCATCCCATACAGAACCCTCGTCCCATACAGAACCCTCGTCCCACACAGAACCCTCGTCCCATACAGAACCCTCGTCCCATACAGAACCCTCGTCCCATACAGAACCCTCGTCTCATCCCATACAGAACCCTCGTCCCATACAGAACCCTCGTCCCACACAGAACCCTCGTCCCATACAGAACCCTCGTCCCATACAGAACCCTCGTCCCATACAGAACCCTCGTCCCATACAGAACCCTCGTCCCATACAGAACCCTCGTCCCACACAGAACCCTCGTCTCATCCCATACAGAACCCTCGTCCCATACAGAACCCTCGTCTCATCCCATACAGAACCCTCGTCCCATACAGAACCCTCATCCCATACAGAACCCTTGTCCCATACAGAACTCTCATCTCGTCCCATACAGAACCCTCGTCCCATACAGAACCCTCATCCCATACAGAACCCTCGTCCCATACAGAACTCTCGTCTCATCCCATACGGAACCCTCGTCCCATACAGAACCCTCATCCCATACAGAACCCTCATCCCATACAGAACTCTCGTCTCATCCCATACAGAACCCTCGTCCCATACAGAACCCTCGTCCCATACAGAACCCTCGTCCCATACAGAACCCTCGTCTCATACCATACAGAACTCTCGTCCCATACAGAACTCCCGTCTCGTCCCACACAAAACCCTCATCCCATACAGAACCCTCATCCCATACAGAACCCTCATCCCATACAGAACCCTCGTCCCATACAGAACTCTCGTCTCATCCCATACGGAACCCTCGTCCCATACAGAACCCTCATCCCATACAGAACCCTCATCCCATACAGAACTCTCGTCTCATCCCATACAGAACCCTCGTCCCATACAGAACCCTCGTCCCATACAGAACCCTCGTCCCATACAGAACCCTCGTCTCATACCATATAGAACTCTCGTCCCATACAGAACTCTCGTCTCGTCCCACACAAAACCCTCATCCCATACAGAACCCTCATCCCATACAGAACCTCAGTCTCATCCCATACAGAACCCTCGTCCCATACCATACAGAACTCTCGTCTCATCCCATACAGAACCCTCATCCCATACAAAACCCTCGTCCCATACAGAACCCTCATCCCATACAGAACCCTCATCCCATACAGAACTCTCGTCTCATCCCATACAGAACTCTCGTCCCATCCCATACAGAACCCCAGTCTCATCCCATACAGAACCGTCGTCCCATCTCTCCTACCGGGTGTCACTTCTCAAGCGCGTGTCTCTCTCTCTCTCCTCTCCCCACGCTGCCTCTCAAGTCACTGGCCATGCCCCACGGAGCCGAAACGTCGGACGTGGCGCGGCAGGCACAGGGGCGCCGAGACAGTCGGTGCCTCGGCACCAGTCTGAGAGCTTCACGAGTTAGAACCCCCCACTACAACCCCCCACTACAACCCCCCCACTACAACCCCCACTACAACCCCCCACTACAACCCCCCACTTCAACCCCCCCACTTCAACCCCCCCACTACAACCCCCCACTTCAACCCCCCACTTCAACCCCCCAATTCAACCCCCCCACTTCAACCCCCCACTTCAACCCCCCACTTCAACCCCACACTTGCTACCCCCCACTTCAACCCCCCACTTCAACCCCCCACTTCAACCCCCCACTTCAACCCCCCACTTACTACCCCCCACTTCAACCCCCCACTTCAACCCCACACTCACTACCCCCCACTTCAACCCCCCACTTACTACCCCCCACTTCAACCCCCCACTTTCTACCCCCCACTTCAACCCCCCACTACAACCCCCCACTACAACCCCCCACTTCAACCCCCCACTTCAACCCCCCACTTCAACCCCCCCACTTCAACCCCCCACTTCAACCCCCCCACTTCAACCCCCCACTTCAACCCCCCCACTTCAACCCCCCACTTCAACCCCCCAATTACATCCCCCCACTTCAACCCCCCCACTTCAACTCCCCCAATTCAACCCCCCACTTACTACCCCCCCACTTCAACCCCCCACTTCAACCCCCCACTTCAACCCCCCACTTCAACCCCCCACTACAACATCCCACTTCAACCCCCCACTTCAACCCCCCCATTACAACCCCCCACTTCAACCCCCCACTACAACCCCCCACTTCAACCCCCCCACTACAACCCCCCACTTCAACCCCCCACTTCAACCCCCCACTTCAACCCCCCCACTTCAACCCCCCCACTTCAACCCCCCACTTCAACCCCCCACTTCAACCCCCCACTACAACCCCCCACTACAACCCCCCAATTCAACCTCCCACTACAACTCCCCACTACAACTCCCCACTTCAACCCCCCCACTTCAACCCCCCCACTACAACCCCCCACTACAACCTCCCCACTACAATCCCCCACTTCAACCCCCCACTTCAACCCCCCACTTCAACCCCCCACTTCAACCCCCCCACTTCAACCCCTCACTTCAACCCCCCACTTCAACCCCCCCACTTCAACCCCCCCACTTCAACTCCCCCAATTCAACCCCCCCACTTACTACCCCCCACTTCAACCCCCCACTTCAACCCCCACTTCAACCCCCCACTTCAACCCCCCACTTCAACCCCCCACTTCAATCCCCCCCTACAACCCCCCACTACAACCTCCCACTTCAACCCCCCACTTCAACCCCCCACTTCAACCCCCCCACTACAACCCCCCACTTCAACCCCCCACTACAACCCCCCACTTCAACCCCCCCACTACAACCCCCCACTTCAACCCCCCACTTCAACCCCCCCACTTGCTACCTCCCACTTCCACCCCCCCCCACTTCAACCCCCCACTTCAACCCCCCACTCGCCAGCCCCACAATTTTCCCCTCTTCCGAGGAACCCTCCACTCTTGATGCAGTGCAACTCCCACACTCCATTAGCTTTTCATTAATTCACCAAATTTAGAGATGGAGTGAGTGAGAGAGATTTCTGCAAATCTCAGACTGTGCTCATTATTTAACCCACACACTCCAACCCCCTCCCTCCCTCCCTCCCTCCCTCCCTCCCTCCCTCCCTCCCTCCCTCCCTCCCTCCCTCCCTCCCTCCCTCCCTCCCTCCCTCCCTCCCTCCCTCCCTCCCCCAACGAACCAGGCGCAATTGCCCGTGGCGAAATGCTCGGACGATCGAGGGCTTTAATTAGTGGCAATTAAATCTGCGGCGTTACTTAACGAGCAGATGCGTGGCTCGAGCCGTATCGCGTTCGTGCCGTTTAATGGATGGGTGGGGGGGGGGCAGTGGGGGGGGGGGCAGGGGGGGGGGGCACGGGGATGGGAGGCGGTGGGGTGCGCGGCTGGGCGGGGGTTGAAATGAAATTAATTTGCTCGCCGCTCGCTGAACGGACACGCGCGGATGGCTGGGCCGCAGAGTGCGACGGACGCATCGCTGAGAATTCGCAAATGGGAAAAGCGTCGCGCGATGGCCGTGGATTGGACCTGTTACTTCGGGTTCACGATGGCCCTGGGGTGGCCTCTAGCCGGGTTCACGATGGCCCTGGGGTGGCCTCTAGCCGGGTTCACGATGGCCGTGGGTGTGGCCTCTAGCCGGGTTCACGATGGCCCTGGGGAGGCCTCTAGCCGGGTTCACGATGGGCCTGGGGTGGCCTCTAGTCGGGTTGACGATGGCCCTGGGGAGGCCTCTAGCCGGGTTCACGATGGTCCTGGGGTGGCCTCTAGCCGGGTTCACGATGGCCCTGGGGAGGCCTCTAGCCGGGTTCACGATGGCCCTGGGGAGGCCTCTAGCCGGGTTCACGATGGCCCTGGGGTGGCCTCTAGCCGGGTTCACGATGGCCCTGGGGAGGCCTCTAGCCGGGTTCACGATGGCCCTGGGGAGGCCTCTAGCCGGGTTCACGATGGGCCTGGGGCAGTGTTCTCCATTACAAGGCCAGCGGGCCACTTGCGGCTCCGGGTGCCTCATCATCACCATCACCACAATCACCACCATCACCACCATCACCACCACCATCACCACCATCATTACCACCATCACCACCATCACCACCACCATCACCATCACCAACACCATCACCACCACCACCATCACCATCACCACCATCATCACCACCACCATCACCACCATCACCACCATCACAACCACCACCATCACCACCACCATCATCACCACCACCATCACCACCATCACCACCATCACCACCACCATCACCACCACCATCACCACCACCATCACCACCACCATCACCACCACCACCATCATCACCACCACCATCACCACCATCACCACCATCACCACCATCATCACCACCATCACCACCATCGTCGTGGAACTGCTGTCAGAGCCCCAATGGTTTCAATGGTGTCTTGGCCCTCACAGTGGCGATGTCTTATCGGCGAAAGTTATTGAAAAACTCCGCTGTAGGGAGAAGGAGAAGGTGGAGGAGAAAGGGGTGGATAGGAAGGACGAGTTGAGGGGGGTGAGGAGGGGGATGACGGGTGGGGGGGTGATAGCGGGTGGGTGATGGTAGTGGAGATTGTGGTGGTGGCGGTGGTAGTGGTGGCGGTGGTGGTAGAGGCGGCGGTGGTGGTGGTGGTGGTAGTGGCGGTAGTGGTGGCGGTGGTGGTGGTGGTAGTGGCGGTAGTGGTGGTGGTGGCGGTGGTAGTGGTAGTGGCGGTAGTGGTGGCGGTAGTGGTGGCGGTAGTGGTGGCGGTAGTGGTGGCAGTAGTGGTGGTGGTGGCGGTAGTGGTGGTTGCGGTAGTAGTGGTGGTGGCGGTAGTGGTGTTGGTGGTGGCAGCAGTGGTGGTGGCGGTAGTGGTGGTGGTGGCGGTAGTGGTGGTTGCGGTAGTGGTGGTCGCGGTAGTAGTGGTGGTGGTGGTGGCGGTAGTGGTGTTGGTGGTGGCAGTAGTGGTGGTGGCGGTAGTGGTGGTGGTGGCGGTAGTGGTGGTTGTGGCAGTTGCGGTAGTAGTGGTGGTGGTGGTGGCGGTAGTGGTGGTGGCAGTAGTGGTGGTTGCAGTTGTGGCGGTCACGGTAGTAGTGGTGGTGGCGGTAGCGGTAGTGGTGGTTGCGGTAGTGGTCGCGGTAGTAGTGGTGGTGGCGGTAGCGGTAGTGGTGGTTGCGGTAACGGTAGTGGTGGTTGCGGTAGTGGTGGTGGTAGTAGTGGTGGTGGCGGTGGCGGTAGCGGTAGTGGCGGTGGCGGTAACGGTAGTGGTGGTTGCGGTAGTGGTCGCGGTAGTAGTGGTGGTGGCGGTAGTGGTGGTTGCGGTAGCGGTAGTGGTGGTAGCGGTAGTGGTGGTTGCGGTAGCGGTAGTGGTGGTTGCGGTAGTGGTGGTTGCGGTAGTGGTGGTTGCGGTAGCGGTAGTGGTGGTAACGGTAGTGGTGGTTGCGGTAGCGGTAGTGGTGGTTGCGGTAGTGGTGGTTGCGGTAGTGGTGGTTGCGGTAGCGGTAGTGGTGGTAGCGGTAGTGGTGGTAGCGGTAGTGGTGGTTGCGGTAGCGGTAGTGGTGGTTGCGGTAGTGGTGGTGGTGGTGGTAGTGGTGGTTGCGGTAGTGGTGGTGGTGGCGGTAGTGGTGGTTGCGGTAGTGGTGGTGGTGGCGGTAGCCTGCGGTGGTGACGCACCGCGCACCGTTACGGTGCCGTTTGCCGCGTTGCCCCCTGCGGCGTTGCGTGCCGAGCACGTGTAGGTGCCTCCGTCCGACTCGCGCACCTCGCGGATCTCCAGCAGGGAGCCCGACTCGGACAGCCGCGCCGAGGGCGGCAGCTCTCCGCCGGCTCGGGACCACGACAGCCGCGGCACGGGGCTGGTCACGGTGGTGGAGCGGTGGGGAGCGGTGGTGCAGCAGTTAGCAAACCCGGCGACTCCTCGCCCCCTACCCCCCCCCCCCCCCCCGGGTGCGATTGGCCCGCTCACTACATACTGCCCATAGACTCTACACTGCCCATAGACTCAACACTGCCCATAGACTCTACACTGCCCATAGACTCAACACTTCCCATAGACTCAACACTACCCATAGACTCAACACTGCCCATAGACTCAACACTGCCCATAGACTCAACACTTCCCATAGACTCAACACTGCCCATAGACTCAACACTGCCCATAGACTCAACACTGCCCATAGACTCAACACTGCCCATAGACTCAACACTTCCCATAGACTCTACACTGCCCATAGACTCAACACTACACATAGACTCAACACTACCCATAGACTAACACTGCCCATAGACTCAACACTACCCATAGAATCAACACTGCCCATAGACTCAACACTGCCCATAGACTCAACACTGCCCATAAACTCAACACTGCCCATAGACTCAACACTGCCCATAGACTCAACACTACATGTAGACTCAACACTGCCCATAGACTCAACACCGCCCATAGACTCAACACTACCCATAGACTCAACACTGCCCATAGACTCAACACTACACATAGACTCATCACTGCCCATAGACTCAACACTGCCCATAGACTAACACTGCCCATAGACTCAACACTGCCAATAGACTCAACACTGCCCATAGACTCAACGCTACCCATAGACTCAACACTGCCCATAGACTAACACTTCCCATAGACTCAACACTACACATAGACTCAACACTACCCATAGACTCAACACTACCCGTAGACTCAACACTGCCCATAGACTCAACACTGCCTATAGACTCAACACTACCCATAGACTAACCCCTAGGTCGACTCGGCCTCAAATGAGCGCCTGATGCGGTGCGTAGTAAACCGCCACTTGCTGCTACTCGCTAAGAGCACTTGCCCCAATGATCTGGTAAGGCTACACGGGGGATCTTTGTCTTTGGGTGGGTGGGGGGGTGGAGTTCGCAGGGGTCAAGAGGTCACGCACGGTCAATAGAGTCACGTGGATAGCGAGAGGTGGCGATAGTAGATGTCACATTGGGGAGGATGATTCATTCAGCAGTGTATTGACCATGGATCCTGATGATGACAGTGAAGATGGTGATGATGGTGGTGGTGATGATGGTGGTGATGGTGGTGATGGTGGTGAAGGTGGTGGTGATGGTGTTGGTGATGGGGATAATGGTGGTGATGGTCGTGGTGATGGTGATGGTGGTGATGGTGTTTGGTGATGGTGTTGGTGATGGTGGTGATGGTGTTGGTAATGGCGTTGATGATGGTGGTGGTGATGGTGGTGAAGGTGGTGGTGATGGTGTTAGTGATGGTGTTGGTGATGGTGGTGAAGGTGTTGGTGATGGTGTTGGTGATGGTGATGGTTATGGTGTTGGTGATGGTGTTGGTGATGGTGTTGGTGATGGTGTTGGTGATGAAGGTGGTGGTGACGGCGTTGGTTTTGGTGATGGTGATGGTGTTGGTGATGGTGTTGGTGATGGTGTTGGTGATGGTGGTGATGGTGTTGGTGATGGTGGTGAAGGTGTTGGTGATGGTGTTGGTGATGGTGCTGGTTATGGTGTTGGTGATGGTGTTGGTGATGGTGTTGGTGTTGGTGATGGTGTTGGTGATGGTGTTGGTGATGGTGTTGGTGATTAGGGTGGTGGTGACGGCGTTGGTGATGGTGTTGGTGTTGGTGATGGTGTTGGTGATGGTGGTGGTGATGGTGGTGGTGATGGTGTTGGTGATGGTGTTGGTGATGGTGTTGGTGATGGTGGTGATGGTGTTGGTGATGGTGGTGAAGGTGTTGGTGATGGTGTTGGTGATGGTGATGGTTATGGTGTTGGTGATGGTGTTGGTGATGGTGTTGGTGATGGTGTTGGTGTTGGTGATGGTGTTGGTGATGTTGTTGGTGATGGTGTTGGTGATTAGGGTGGTGGTGACGGCGTTGGTGATGGTGTTGGTGATGGTGTTGGTGTTGGTGATGGTGTTGGTGATGGTGGTGGTGATGGTGTTGGTGATGGTGATGGTGTTGGTGATGGTGTTGGTGATGGTGGTGAAGGTGTTGGTGATGGTGATGGTTATGGTGTTGGTGATGGTGATGGTGTTGGTGATGGTTATGGTGTTGGTGATGGTGTTGGTGATGGTGTTGGTGATGGTGTTGGTGTTGGTGATGGTGTTGGTGTTGGTGATGGTGTTGGTGATGGTGTTGGTGATGGTGTTGTTGATGGTGTTGGTGGTGGTGTTGGTGATGGTGTTGGTGATGGTGTTGGTGATGGTGATGGTGTTGGTGGTGGTGTTGGTGGTGGTGTTGGTGATGGTGTTGGTGTTGGTGATGGTGTTGGTGATGGTGTTGGTGATGGTGATGGTGTTGGTGATGGTGTTGGTGATGGTGTTGGTGATGGTGTTGGTGATGGTGTTGGTGATGGTGTTGGTGTTGGTGATGGTGTTTGTGATGGTGTTGGTGTTGGTGATGGTGTTGGTGTTGGTGATGGTGTTGGTGATGGTGTTGGTGTTGGTGATGGTGTTGGTGATAGTGTTGGTGATGGTGGTGGTGATGGTGTTGGTGTTGGTGATGGTGTTAGTGATGGTGTTGGTGTTGGTGATGGTGTTGGTGATGGTGTTGGTGATGGTGATGGTGTTGGTGATGATGTTGGTGATTATGATGGTGTTGGTGATGGTGTTGGTGATGGTGTTGGTGATGGTGTTGGTGATGGTGTTGGTGTTGGTGATGGTGTTGGTGGTGCTGTTCCTGATGGTGTTGGTGATGGTGTTGGTGGTGGTGTTGGTGATGGTGATGATGTTGGTGATGGTGTTGGTGTTGGTGATGGTGTTGGTGATGGTGTTGGTGATGGTGATGATGTTGGTGATGGTGATGGTGATGGTGTTGGTGATGGTGATGATGTTGGTGATGGTGTTGGTGATGGTGTTGGTGTTGGTGATGGTGTTGGTGATGGTGTTGGTGATGGTGGTGGTGTTGGTGATGGTGTTGGTGATGGTGTTGGTGGTGTTGGTGTTGGTGATGGTGTTGGTGATGGTGTTGGTGTTGGTGATGGTGTTGGTGATGGTGTTGGTGATGGTGATGGTGTTGGTGATGGTGATGGTGTTGGTGATGGTGTTGGTGATGGTGTTAGTGTTGGTGTTGGTGATGGTGTTGGTGATGGTGTTGGTGATGGTGATGGTGTTGGTGATGGTGTTTGTGTTGGTGTTGGTGATGGTGTTGGTGATGGTGATGGTGTTGGTGGTGGTGATGGTGTTGGTGATGGTGTTGGTGATGATGTTGGTGATGGTGTTGGTGGTGGTGTTGGTGATGGTGTTGGTGATGGTTTTGGTGATGGTGTTGGTGGTGGTGTTGGTGATGGTGATGGTGTTGGTGATGGTGTTGGTGATGGTGATGGTATTGGTGATGGTGATGGTATTGGTGATGGTGATGGTGTTGGTGATGGTGTTGGTGATGGTTATGGTGTTGGTGATGGTGTTGGTGATGGTGTTGGTGTTGGTGATGGTGTTGGTGATGGTGTTGGTGATGGTGATGGTGTTGGTGATGGTGTTGGTGATGGTGTTGGTGTTGGTGATGGTGGTGAAGGTGTTGGTGATGGTGATGATGGTGTTGGTGATGGTGTTGGTGATGGTGTTGGTGATGCTGTTGGTGTTGGTGATGGTGTTGGTGATGGTGATGGTGTTGGTGATGGTGTTGGTGATGGTGATGGTGTTGGTGGTGGTGATGGTGTTGGTGATGGTGTTGGTGATGGTGTTGGTGATGGTGTTGGTGTTGGTGATGGTGTTGGTGATGGTGCTGGTGTTGGTGATGGTGTTGGTGATGGTGTTGGTGTTGGTGATGGTGTTGGTGATGGTGATGGTGTTGGTGATGGTGTTGGTGTTGGTGATGGTGATGGTGTTGGTGATGGTGTTGGTGATGGTGATGATGTTGGTGATGGTGTTGGTGATGGTGTTGGTGATGGTGTTGGTGATGGTGTTGGTGTTGGTGATGGTGTTGGTGATGGTGTTGGTGATGGTGTTGGTGATGGTGTTTGTGTTGGTGATGGTGTTGGTGATGGTGATGGTGTTGGTGGTGGTGATGGTGTTGGTGATGGTGTTGGTGATGGTGGTGATGGTGTTGGTGATGGTGGTGAAGGTGTTGGTGATGGTGTTGGTGATGGTGATGGTTATGGTGTTGGTGATGGTGTTCGTGATGGTGTTGGTGATGGTGTTGGTGTTGGTGATGGTGTTGGTGATGGTGTTGGTGATGGTGTTGGTGATTAGGGTGGTGGTGACGGCGTTGGTGATGGTGTTGGTGATGGTGTTGGTGATGGTGTTGGTGTTGGTGATGGTGTTGGTGATGGTGGTGGTGATGGTGTTGGTGATGGTGTTGGTGATGGTGTTGATGATGGTGGTGAAGGTGTTGGTGATGGTGATGGTTATGGTGTTGGTGATGGTGATGGTTATGGTGGTGGTGATGGTGTTGGTGATGGTGTTGGTGTTGGTGATGGTGTTGGTGATGGTGTTGGTGGTGGTGTTAGTGATGGTGATGGTGTTGGTGGTGGTGATGGTGTTGGTGATGGTGTTGGTGTTGGTGATGGTGTTGGTGATGGTGTTGGTGATGGTGATGGTGTTGGTGATGATGTTGGTGATTATGATGGTGTTGGTGATGGTGTTGGTGATGGTGATGGTGTTGGTGATGGTGTTGGTGGTGCTGTTGCTGATGGTGTTGGTGATGGTGTTGGTGGTGGTGTTGTTAATGGTGATGATGTTGGTGATGGTGTTGGTGTTGGTGATGGTGTTGGTGATGGTGTTGGTGATGGTGATGATGTTGGTGATGGTGATGGTGTTGGTGATGGTGATGATGTTGGTGATGGTGTTGGTGATGGTGTTGGTGTTGGTGATGGTGTTGGTGATGGTGTTGGTGATGGTGGTGGTGTTGGTGATGGTGTTGGTGATGGTGTTGGTGGTGGTGTTGGTGATGGTGATGGTGTTGGTGATGGTGTTGGTGTTGGTGATGGTGTTGGTGATGGTGATGGTGTTGGTGATGGTGATGGTGTTGGTGATGGTGTTGGTGATGGTGTTAGTGTTGGTGTTGGTGATGGTGTTGGTGATGGTGTTTGTGTTGGTGTTGGTGATGGTGTTGGTGATGGTGATGGTGTTGGTGGTGGTGATGGTGTTGGTGATGGTGTTGGTGATGATGTTGGTGATGGTGTTGGTGGTGGTGTTGGTGATGGTGTTGGTGATGGTTTTGGTGATGGTGTTGGTGGTGGTGTTGGTGATGGTGTTGGTGATGGTGTTGGTGATGGTGATGGTATTGGTGATGGTGATGGTATTGGTGATGGTGATGGTGTTGGTGATGGTGTTGGTGATGGTTATGGTGTTGGTGATGGTGTTGGTGATGGTGTTGGTGTTGGTGATGGTGTTGGTGATGGTGTTGGTGATGGTGATGGTGTTGGTGATGGTGTTGGTGATGGTGGTGAAGGTGTTGGTGATGGTGGTGATGGTGTTGGTGATGGTGTTGGTGATGGTGTTGGTGATGGTGTTGGTGATGGTGTTGGTGATGGTGATGGTGTTGGTGATGGTGTTGGTGATGGTGATGGTGTTGGTGATGGTGTTGGTGGTGGTGATGGTGTTGGTGATGGTGATGGTGTTGGTGATGGTGTTGGTGATGGTGTTGGTGTTGGTGATGGTGTTGGTGATGGTGCTGGTGTTGGTGATGGTGTTGGTGATGGTGTTGGTGATGGTGTTGGTGATGGTGATGGTGTTGGTGATGGTGTTGGTGATGGTGTTGGTGATGGTGTTGGTGATGGTGATGATGTTGGTGATGGTGTTGGTGATGGTGTTGGTGATGGTGTTGGTGATGGTGTTGGTGTTGGTGATGGTGTTGGTGATGGTGTTGGTGATGGTGTTGGTGATGGTGTTTGTGTTGGTGTTGGTGATGCTGTTGGTGATGGTGATGGTGTTGGTGGTGGTGATGGTGTTGGTGATGGTGTTGGTGATGATGTTGGTGATGGTGTTGTTGGTGGTGTTGGTGATGGTGTTGGTGATGGTTTTGGTGATGGTGGTGGTGTTGGTGTTGGTGATGGTGTTGGTGATGGTGTTGGTGATGGTATTGGTGATGGTGATGGTATTGGTGATGGTGTTGGTGATGGTGATGGTGTTGGTGATGGTTATGGTGTTGGTGATGGTGTTGGTGTTGGTGATGGTGTTGGTGTTGGTGATGGTGTTGGTGATGGTGTTGGTGATGGTGTTGGTGATGGTGGTGAAGGTGTTGGTGGTGATGGTGTTGGTGATGGTGTTGGTGATGGTGATGGTGTTGGTGATGGTGTTGGTGATGGTGTTGGTGAAGGTGTTGGTGATGGTGTTGGTGATGGTGTTCGTGATGGTGTTGGTGATGGTGATGGTGTTGGTGATGTTGTTGGTGATGGTGTTGGTGATGGTGTTGGTGATGGTGCTGGTGTTGGTGATGGTGTTGGTGGTGGTGAAGGTGTTGGTGATGGTATTGGTGATGGTGATGGTGTTGGTGAAGGTGTTTGGTGATGGTGTTTGTGATGGTGGTGAAGGTGTTGGTGATGGTGTTGGTGGAGGTGTTTGGTGATGGTGTTGGTGATGTTGATGAAGGTGTTGGTGATGGTGTTGGTGATGGTGGTGAAGGTGTTGGTGATGGTGTTGGTGATGGTGTTGGTGATGGTGTTGGTGATGGTGGTGGTGATGGTGGTGTGAATTTCAGTGACTTACTTTCCAAGAGCAAAGCATTCGAGCTTGAGGTTGTGTCCCTGAACGGCGATGATCTTGGAAGGGAACGTGGCTTCAATCCGTGGTTCGTACGCCCCCATAACTCCTGAACAACCCAACAACAACAACAATAACAAAATCAACAACAATGACAACCTAAACAATACTAAGAAACAAAATAATAACAAGCATAGCAATAACAACGCCAACAAAAACAATACAAAACGACCGATGATGGAAAAGAATAATAACAATGACAGCAAACGAACGCTAAAAACAAAAACGATAACTAAACGCACTAACAATGTCAACAACAACAATCCCAATAACAATAACAGCAGCAAATGACGACGAAACAAAAATAGCAACTCCAATTAACAATGGCAACAATAATAACACCAAATTCAACAGCACAACGTCAACAATAACAACTTGACACGTGGCAGATTCCCCGAGTCAATGTTTAGATGGTTGGGTTCAGGTCACCGTCCCGTAATCAGCTGACGAGCCACGTGCCCTCCTTGAGAGCCCTCCACCACCTGACGCGGTCAACGAGAAATCGAATTCTCACGTCTTTTACTATTTTACGATGTAGCTACCTTTATATTATTGGCTCTTTCGGTAAAGTCACGTAGAAGGTAAATAATGAAATAATAAAAAATAACTATATATTTTTTCTTTTACTATGTTTTATTTGCATTACTTTATTATTTCCCTTCTACGTGACTTTACTTTTATTGTTATGAAATAACAAAATGAAACATAATAAAATGCATGTATGTTTTTATTATGTTCTATTATTATAAAAAAAAAAACAAAAAAATATGTATATTTTTTATTATGTGTTATTTTTATTATTTTATTCTTTCCCTTCGACATGACTTTACCGAAAGAACCAAGAATATGAATCCCTGCAGTCACGAAAGCTTTAAATCGAAATGTATCTATCTTAATTTTTTGCAAGTAAGGCCCAACTCAGCGACCTGGCCATCACAGATTTGATAGCCCAATGAAGTGGCTTAACATTTGGACATTTACAGCGGCGGACAAATACTCTGGACGCGTGATGTTGATGCGAAATGTGTGAGGGAAAAACCGGAGGGCCCGGGAGAAAAATCCACGCGACCACGGGGAGAGAGACACGCGAACTCCAAATATACAGCAGCAGCAGGCGTCAGGGTATGGATGGAACCCACGACCTCCTGTATACCAGGTGAGGTAGTTAACATCTCCTAGCCACCGTGATGATGATGAGAGAGAGAGAGACAAACTCCAAATATACAGCAGCAGGCGTCAGGGTCGGGATCGAACCCATGACCTCCTGTACACCAGGCGAGGTAGTTAACATCTCCAAGCCACCGTGATGATGATGAGAGAGAGAGACACGCAAACTACAAATATACAGCAGCAGGCGTCAGGGTATGGATCGAACCTACGACCTCCTGTACACCAGGCGAGGTAGTTAACATCTCCAAGCCACCACAGTACGACAGGGCCGCTGTGATCCGTAGCTCACGACTCATTACACACACACACAGTGCTCGCTACAAGAGCGAACCACAAAACCTCCTCGCTGACCTCTTCAAGGGACATAAACCATCACCACGCAAACTCTGGGGGTCATTCTCGCAGCAGAAGCGGCAGGGGGGGGGGGGTGCTTTTGGCTGCTGGCTGTCAGGGCATCGTCGCGCGGCGCTTTCAGATGCGCTTCTGCGGCCGTCTGGAACGCTCTTCCCTTCCGATATTAGGAAGCCACTGGGAGCTGTGATGCACTCTTAAATCTATATTGAAAACTCGTTTCTTTGAAACTGCTTTTTCTGTTTAGTTTGCTGTCCTTGCTGATTAGCACAGTTATGCTACGTACGGTGTGAAAGAAGTTCAACATAGATACACACTGCCTATGGACTAACACTACCCATAGACTCAACACTGCCCATAGACTCAACACTACACATAGACCCAACACTGCCCATAGACTCAACACTACCCATAGACTCAACACTGCCCATAGACTCAACACTGCCCATAGACTCAACACTACCCATAGACTCAACATTGCCCATAGACTCAACACTGCCCATAGACTCAACACTACCCATAGACTCAACACTGCCCATAGACTCAACACTACCCATAGACTCAACACTACCCATAGACTCAACACTGCCCATAGACTCAACACTACCCATAGAATCAACACTGCCCATAGACTCAACACTACCCATAGACTAACATTGCCCATAGACTCAACACTACCCATAGACTCAACACTACACATAGACTAACACTACCCATAGACTCAACACTACCCATAGACTCAACACTACCCATAGATTTTGATTTAAAGCTTTCGTGACTGCAGTAATTCATATTCTTAGCTCTATCGGTAAAGTCAAGAGACTTTACCGAAAGAGCTAAGAATATGAACTACCCATAGACTCAACACTGCCCATACACTCTAAATTTCACACTTAACTTACAATTTAGCAATCTTTGAAATAGCGTAATCAACCAGACCATGCGTTAATTGTGTTTTAACCGACTGTCTGTGTTGCTTTATATAGTTTCCAAATTTTGCTAAACGCTGCTTGATTTAGTGTGCTCCGTCTATCTCTGTCTCCCCTGGTGTGTCTGTGTTAATTCCCTCTACTTAAGGTCTGTATATATATCAGCGGTTATGTGTTTCCTCTCTCTCTTAAATTTAGCTCTTCTGTACATGATGATTGCTTGTGTTGCAATCGAAACGGCGTATGCTATAATGTAATTTTATTTTCATTATTTATTCTATGTGACTTTACCGAAAAAAACAAAGAGTAATTCCTGCAGTCACGAAAGCACCTCATCAAGTTTACTGCCCATACACTCAACACTGCCCATAGACTCAACACTACCCATAGACTCAACACTACCCATAGACTCAACACTACCCATAGACTCAACACTGCCCAAAGACTCAACACTACCCATAGACTCAACACTACCCATAGACTCAACACTACCCATAGACTAACACTACCCATAGACTCAACACTGCCCATAGACTCAACACTACCCATAGACTCAACACTGCCCATAGACTAACACTACCCATAGACTCAACACTGCCCATAGACTCAACACTGCCCATAGACTCAACACTGCCAACAGACTCAGCACTACCCATAGACTCAACACTACCCATAGACTCAACACTACCCATAGACTAACACTACCCATAGACTCAACACTGCCCATAGACTCAACACTACCCATAGACTCAACACTGCCCATAGACTAACACTACCCATAGACTCAACACTGCCCATAGACTCAACACTGCCCATAGACTCAACACTGCCAACAGACTCAGCACTACCCATAGACTCAACACTGCCCATAGACTCAACACTGCCCATAGACTCAACACTGCCCATAGAATCAACACTACCCATAGACTCAACACTGCCCATACACTCAACACTACCCATAGACTCAACACTGCCCATACACTCAACACTACCCATAGACTCAACACTACTCATAGACTCAACACTACCCATAGACTCAACACTACCCATAGACTCAACACTACCCATAGACTCAACACTACCCATAGACTCAACACTACCCATAGACTCAACACTACCCATAGACTCAACACTGCCCAAAGACTCAACACTACCCATAGACTCAACACTACCCATAGACTCAACACTACCCATAGACTAACACTACCCATAGACTCAACACTGCCCATAGACTCAACACTACCCATAGACTCAACACTGCCCATAGACTAACACTACCCATAGACTCAACACTGCCCATAGACTCAACACTGCCCATAGACTCAACACTGCCAACAGACTCAGCACTACCCATAGACTCAACACTACCCATAGACTCAACACTGCCCATAGACTCAACACTGCCCATAGACTCAACACTGCCCATAGAATCAACACTACCCATAGACTCAACACTGCCCATACACTCAACACTACCCATAGATTCAACACTACCCATAGACTCAACACTACCCATAGACTCAACACTGCCCAAAGACTCAACACTACCCATAGACTCAACACTACCCATAGACTCAACACTACCCATAGACTAACACTACCCATAGACTCAACACTGCCCATAGACTCAACACTACCCATAGACTCAACACTGCCCATAGACTAACACTACCCATAGACTCAACACTGCCCATAGACTCAACACTGCCCATAGACTCAACACTGCCAACAGACTCAGCACTACCCATAGACTCAACACTGCCCATAGACTCAACACTGCCCATAGACTCAACACTGCCCATAGAATCAACACTACCCGTAGACTCAACACTGCCCATACACTCAACACTACCCATAGACTCAACACTGCCCATACACTCAACACTACCCATAGACTCAACACTACTCATAGACTCAACACTACCCATAGACTCAACACTACCCATAGACTCAACACTACCCATAGACTCAACACTACCCATAGAGTAACACTACCCATAGACTCAACACTGCCCATAGACTCAACACTGCCCATAGACTCAACACTGCCAACAGACTCAGCACATACCCATAGACTCAACACTACCCATAGATTCAACACTGCCCATAAACTCATCACTGCCCATAGACTCAACACTGCCTATAGACTCAACACTGCCCATAGAATCAACACTGCCCATAGACTCAGCACTACCCATAGGCTCAACACTACCCATAGACTCAACACTACCCATAGACTCAACACTACCCATAGACTAACACTACCCATAGACTCAACACTACCCATAGACTAACACTACCCATAGACTCAACACTGCCCATAGACTCAACACTGCCCGTAAACTCAAGACTGCCCATTTACTCAACACTGCACCTCCAATTAGCACGGTTGGCTACGAATGGTGGTGTTGGTGGTGATGGTAGTGGCAGTGGTGGCAGTGGTGGTGATGGCGGCGGTGGTGGCGGTGGCGATGGTAGTGGTGATGGTATTGGCAGTGGTGGCGGTGGTGGCGGCGGTGGT
Organism: Petromyzon marinus; assembly: GCF_048934315.1. Classification (NCBI taxonomy): domain Eukaryota; kingdom Metazoa; phylum Chordata; class Hyperoartia; order Petromyzontiformes; family Petromyzontidae; genus Petromyzon; species Petromyzon marinus. The sequence continues at coordinate 1,613,737 of NC_133725.1, read as the reverse complement.
GGCGGTGGTGGTGGTGGTGGCGGTGGCGATGGTAGTGGCAGTGGTGGTGGCGGTGGTGTCGGTGGTGGTGGCGGTGGCGGTGGTGGCAGTGATGGTGGCGATGGCAGTGGCGATGGTAGTGGCAGTGGTGGCGGTGGTGTCGGCGGTGACGGCGGCTTTGTCCGCTCACCGCCGGGCCGCAGCAGGAGCGGTGTGGGTGGGCTCCGCTCGACGCGGTCCACCCCGGCTCCGTGTTCTCCCCGCGCCTTGCTGCGCACCACGCAGGAGTAGCGCCCCGCGTCCGTGCCCTCCACCCGCGTGATGTACAGGTTGCCCGTCAGCTGGGACACGAACCGCCGGCCGTCCGATAGCACCTCCACCTCTTCCTCCACCTCCTCCTCCGCCTCCTCTTCCATCGCCGCCGCCGCCGCCGCCGCCCCCTCTCTCTCCCGTTTTCCGGCCGTGCCGCTACGGACGCGCGTCCGGCGTCTCCGCCCGGTGGACTTCAGCCAGCTGTAGGACACCTCTGCAAGACGACGCGAACGAGAGAAGCGCGGTCGGCAACATCCAAACGCAGGACCGCAGAGCTTGGGAAATTATTTTTTTCTTTAATCTCTCTCTTTTAAAAAAAGAATGGGATGTAGCTCGCCCTGCTCGGTCACGTGTGTGAGTTTTCCTCCCAGATGTTTAAAAAAAATACCTCTCGTTGGTAAATTTGCCCAAACATCCAAATGTAGGACCGCAGAACTCAGTCCTCCTCCTGGTCCTCCTCGCAAACGCGGCGTGCGGTTTTCATCCGGGCTCTCCGCTTTCCTCCCCCATGGATGAACAACTTACTCATCGAGCTGGCCGGACCATCCAAATGTTGGAGCACAGAACTTGGGCAATTTTTCTTTTTAAAGATTGAGATTCATACTCCCCCCTCCCCCCCCCCCCCTGCTCGCACACGTGTGTGGTGTCTCACCGGTTTCCACCGAAGAGTATCAATAAAACATGAAATAAAAAATAAACCCCCCGTTAGTAGAGCTGGCCGAACATCCAAATGCAGGACCACAGAACTTGGGCAATTATTGGCCCACGTGTTAATCCGCAATTGTTGGCGTCGGTCCTGGCCGCCTTCCTTCCCGCTTGCGTGCGATTTCCCACCAACCTCCGTGCGCGGAAGATGCCTCGCGTCACGAAGTACGGCCACAGCGTTGGCGAGATGCCGTTCTTATCGCCAAGCGGACCATTCAAACATTCAGCGGGGCGACTCTCTCTTCAATGTTATGCACACATATATATTAAAAACATCCCGATTGTAGAGTCGCGAGCCGAAGGATCCCTGCCGGAACAGACGCACCCTCCACGCTGTTCAGTTGCCGATCCTGCCCGCCACCGGCTCCGCTTCCCCCCCCCCTCCCGCTCCGGCTCCCCCCTCCCCTCTCCCCATTGGTTATCCACGTCGGCCGCCGCCCCCCCCGGGCCCTCATCGGCGGCGCACGCCGTAGGCTCGGGGCGCAAAACGTCGCGCGGGGTTGCCGCGGAGACGGAGGCGGCTGGGAATGAGCGCGCCGTGGAACGTTACGTAGGCGCGCTGCACTCGACTCCGAGGGGTACGCCAAGCCCCAGTCATCCCCAGGATTATCGCTACCCTGTATTCATCCTGTAAACCCGCGGGCAGGTTTATTGGGAGGGGGGAATTAGGCGGCGAGATGGAGGCGGCGTGGCCAAAATAATCCACCCGACGGCGATCCGGACTTTCCCGGGGTGAGAATTAATCACTGGGGTGGAAACCCTTCGTGTTGGAAAGTGGCTCGCGGAAGCGGATATCACAGAGCTACCGCTGAGATCTCCTTCTTCTTATTCAAGCGACGCTCTGGTGCACACAGAACGGCCCGTGGAAGTGGACATGACAGAGCTACCTCCGAGATCCCCTTCTTCTTCTTACTCAAGCGACACTCTGGTGCACACAGAACGGCCCGCGGAAGTGGATATGACAGAGCTACCTCCGAGATCCCCTTCTTCTTATTCAAGCGGCGCTCTGGTGCACACGCAGAGCACAGGGGGCAGCACTTTCCCACCCGCCCTGCCGGTGTGAGAGTAGCGCTCGTCACGTGACGGTCACGACCTCTACATTTTTGTTCCACCGTCTCAGACGGTGCATCTTGGGCCCTAAAGAAATTCAGAAAATCGCCTGGGCCCATCGACGGCGCATCGATGAAACGTGACGATCGGTCTGTGGTCGCCGATTGCCGTCAGGATTTGACGGCTGAGCGGCAGCCGGGAGACGGAACGCCACCCCGAGACAGAGAGAGGCGCGCCTCCTCCGCGCGAGACGGGGCTATGAATTCATCTCTCGTGTGTGTTTTGTTGTTGTTGTTGTGCGTGTTGTTGTTGTTTTTGTTTGTTTTGTTGTTGTTGTTGTTGTGTGTGTTGTTGTTGTGTGTGTTGTTGTGTGTTTTGTTGTTGTGTGTGTGTGTTGTTGTTGTTGTGTGTGTTGTTGTGCGTGTGGAGCGGAAGTGTAGCGGTTAGCGCTACGCTGCGCTACGAAAGCCGGCGACCCGAGTTCAGATCGCACTCACGGCCAACACCAGTGACGATTACCTGAACCGATCCTGGGCCTCCCCTAGGACGACTCAGCCTCAAATGAGTACCTGGTTCGGTGTGTAGTAGTAAACATCGCCACTGGGGAGACAAAAGCGGCCTGGCGTGGTGCTGACCACCCACCCCCTCGTGTGCCGTTCCGGCCTTCATAGGTGGGTGCTCGCTAACAGCACTTGCCCCTACAGCCTTTTACAGGCTATTCGGGGGATCTTTATTGTTGGGCAGGCAATTTCTACGCGGATCGTCATGTCGCCGGATCGTGAGAGGTGGCGATGGCTTTGGCGGAGTCAGTTCCTTCATCCAGCAGTGGACAGACCATGGCTGATGAGGCGGGTATCGTGGCTGTCGTAGAAATAATGAAAACAATTTTTTTTCCATTTTCAATTTCTTTCCTCCCATCTCACACCCCCCCCCCCCCCTTTTCCCCTCATTGGGAGCGAAAAGGTAAAATCAATCGGTAATAAGCAGCTCATTAACCCCCGCGCACTTCCGCAACGACCGGGAAACCGCCCTGCGCCGCACGGGCAAAGCAGGCGCAGCCCTGGGAATGTCCCTGCTCACGCCCCTGCTGGCAGAAGAGGCCTCCCACTGGCAGAGAGAGCGCGAGAGAGTTTCGGTACGTACGGTGCGAAATAAACTCAACACTGCCCATAGACTCAGCACTGCACCATAGACTCAACACTGCCCATAGACTCAGCACTGCCCATAGACTGAGCACTGCCCATAGACTCAACACTATCCATAGACTCAGCACTGCCCATAGACTCAACACTGCCCATAGACTCAGCACTGCCCATAGACTCAACACTGCCCATAGACTCAACACAGCCCATAGACTCAACACTGCACCATAGACTCAACACTGCCCATAGACTCAGCACTGCCCATAGACTCAACACTGCCCATAGACTCAACACTGCCCATAGACTCAACACAGTCCATAGACTCAACACTGCCCATAGACTCAACACAGCC
>NC_133725.1:1553471-1610097 GCF_048934315.1 Petromyzon marinus | reverse complement strand
ACTCTCATCTCGTCCCATACAGAACCCTCGTCCCATACAGAACCCTCATCCCATACAGAACCCTCGTCCCATACAGAACTCTCGTCTCATCCCATACGGAACCCTCGTCCCATACAGAACCCTCATCCCATACAGAACCCTCATCCCATACAGAACTCTCGTCTCGTCCCATACAGAACCCTCGTCCCATACAGAACCCTCGTCCCATACAGAACCCTCGTCTCATACCATACAGAACTCTCGTCCCATACAGAACTCTCGTCTCGTCCCACACAAAACCCTCATCCCATACAGAACCCTCATCCCATACAGAACCTCAGTCTCATCCCATACAGAACCCTCGTCCCATACCATACAGAACTCTCGTCTCATCCCATACAGAACCCTCATCCCATACAAAACCCTCGTCCCATACAGAACCCTCATCCCATACAGAACCCTCATCCCATACAGAACTCTCGTCTCATCCCATACAGAACTCTCGTCCCATCCCATACAGAACCCCAGTCTCATCCCATACAGAACCGTCGTCCCATCTCTCCTACCGGGTGTCACTTCTCAAGCGCGTGTCTCTCTCTCTCCTCTCCCCACGCTGCCTCTCAAGTCACTGGCCATGCCCCACGGAGCCGAAACGTCGGACGTGGCGCGGCAGGCACAGGGGCGCCGAGACAGTCGGTGCCTCGGCACCAGTCTGAGAGCTTCACGAGTTAGAACCCCCCACTACAACCCCCACTACAACCCCCCACTACAACCCCCCCACTACAACCCCCACTACAACCCCCCACTACAACCCCCCACTTCAACCCCCCCACTTCAACCCCCCCACTACAACCCCCCACTTCAACCCCCCACTTCAACCCCCCAATTCAACCCCCCACTTCAACCCCCCAGACGCCAGCCTTCAACCCCCCTACTTCAACCCCCCACTTCAACCCCCCACTTGCTACCCCCCACTTCAACCCCCCACTTCAACCCCCCACTTCAACCCCCGACTTCAACCCCCACTTACTACCCCCCACTTCAACCCCCCACTTCAACCCCCCCAATACAACCCCCCACTTCAACCCCCCACTTCAACCCCCGACTTCAACCCCCCACTTCAACCCCCCACTTAAACCCCCCCTCTTGCTACCCCCAACTTCAACCCCCCACTTCAACCCCCCACTTCAACCCCCCACTTCAACCCCCCACTTACAACCCCCCACTTCAACCCCCCCACTACAACCCCCCATTTCAACACCCCCACTTCAACCCCCCCACTACAACCCCCCACTTCAACCCCCCACTTCAACCCCCGACTTCAACCCCCCACTTCAACCCCCCACTTCAACCCCCCACTTCAACCCCCCCACTTGCTACCCCCCACTTCAACCCCCCACTTCAACCCCCCACTTCAACCCCCCACTTCAACCCCCCCACTTACTACCCCCCACTTCAACCCCCAAATTCAACCCCCCACTTCAACCCCCCCAACTGCTACCCCCACTTCAACCCCCCACTTACTACCCTCCACTTCAACCCCCCACTTCAACCCCCCACTTCAACCCCCCCACTTCAACCCCCCACTTCAACCCCCCCACTTCAACCCCCCACTTACTACCCCCCACTTCAACCCCCCACTTCAACCCCCCCACTTGCTACCCCCCACTTGCTACCCCCCACTTCAACCCCCACTTCAACCCCCCACTTCAACCCTCCCACTTGCGACCCCCCACTTCAACCCCCCACTTCAACCCCCCACTTCAACCCCCCACTTACTACCCCCCACTTCAACCCCCCACTTCAACCCCCCCACTTCAACCTCCCACTTCAACCCCCCATTTACTACCCCCCACTTCAACCCCCCACTTCAACCCCCCACTTCAACCCCCCAATTCAACCCCCCACTTCAACCCCCCACTTGCTACCCCCCACTTGCTACCCCCCACTTGCTACCCCCCACTTCAACCCCCACTTCAACCCCCCACTTCAACCCCGCCACTTACTACCCCCCACCTACTACCCCCCCCCACTTGCTACCCCCCACTTACTACCCCCCACTTACTACCCCCCCATTACTACCCACCACTTCAACCCCCCACTTCAACCCCCCACTTCAACCCCCACTTCAACCCCCCACTTCAACCCCCCACTTCAACCCCCCACTTCAACCCCCCACTTCAACCCCCCCACTTGCTACCCCCCACTTCAACCCCCCACTTCAACCCCCCAATTCAACCCCCTACTACAACCCCCCACTTCAACCCCCCACTTCAACCCCCACTTCAACCCCCCACTTCAACCCCCCACTTCAACCCCCCACTTCAACCCCCCACTTCAACCCCCCACTTGCTACCCCCCACTTCAACCCCCCACTTCAACCCCCCACTACAAACCCCCACTTCAACCCCCCACTTCAACCCCCCACTTACTACCCCCCACTTCAACCCCCCACTTCAAACCCCCACTTCAACCCCCCCCCCCCACTTCAACCCCCCACTTGCTACCCCCCACTTCAACCCCCCACTTCAACCCCCCACTTAAACCCCCACTTCAACCCCCCCATTACTACCCCCCACTTCAACCCCCCCACTTACTACCCCCCACTTCAACCCCCCCCACTTCAACCCACCACTTCAACCCCCCACTTCAACCCACCACTTCAACCCCCCACTTCAACCCCCCCATTACTACCCCCCACTTCAACCCCCCCACTTACTACCCCCCACTTCAACCCCCCCCACTTCAACCCACCACTTCAACCCACCACTTCAACCCACCACTTCAACCCTCCACTTCAACCCCCCCACTTCAACCCTCCACTTCCACCCCCCACTTCCACCCCCCACTTACTACCCCCCACTTCAACCCCCCACTTCAACCCCCCACTTCAACCCCCCCACTTCACCCCCCCCCCCCACTTCAACCCCCCCACTTCAAACCCCCCACTTCAACCCCCCCACTTCAACCCCCCACTTCAACCCCCCCCACTTCAACCCCCCCACTTACTACCCCCCACTTCAACCCCCCACTTAAACCCCCCACTTCAACCCCCCCACTTGCTACCCCCCCCCACTTCAACCCCCCACTTCAACTCCCCCACTTGCTACCCCCCACTTACTACCCCCCACTTACTACCCCCCCAATTGCTACCCCCCACTTCAACCCCCCACTTCAACCCCCCACTTCAACCCCCCACTTCAACCCTCCACTTCAACCCACAACTTCAACCCCCCACTTCATCCCCCACTTCATCCCCCCACTTCAACCCCCCACTTCAACCCCCCACTTCAACCCCCCACTTCAACCCCCCCACTTCAACCCCCCACTTTAACCCCCCCACTTACTACCCCCCACTTCAACCCCCCAGTTCAACCCCCCCCACTTCAACCCCCCACTTCAACCCCCCCACTTCAACCCCCCACTTCAAGCCCCCCACTCACTACCCCCCACTACAACCCCCACTTCAACCCCCCACTTCAACCCCCCACTTCAACCCCCCACTTCAACCCCCCACTTCAACCCCCCACTTCAACCCCCCACTTCAACCCCCCACTTCAACCCCCCACTTCAACCCCCCACTTCAACCCCCCACTTCAACCCCCCACTTCAACCCCCCACTTCAACCCCCCACTTGAACCCCCCACTTGAACCCCCCACTTGAACCCCCCACTTGAACCCCCCACTTGAACCCCCCACTTGAACCCCCCACTTCAACCCCCCACTTCAACCCCCCACTTCAACCCCCCAATTCAACCCCCCACTTCAACCCCCCACTTCAACCCCCCACTTCAACCCCCCCCCACTTCAACCCCCCACTTACTACCCCCCCACTTCAACCCCCCACTTCAATCCCCCACTTCAACCCCCCACTTCAACCCCCCCACTTCAACCCCCCACTTCAACCCCCCACTTGCTACCCCCCACTTCAACCCCCCCACTTGCTACCTCCCACTTCAACCTCCCATTTCAACCCCCCACTTACTACCCCCCACTTCAACCCCCCACTTACTACCCCTCACTTCAACCCCCCCACTTACTACCCCCCACTTAAACCCCCCACTTCAACCCCCCACTTACTACCTCCCACTTCAACCCCCCCATTTCAACCCCCCACTTGCTACCCCCCACTTCAACCCCCCCACTTACTACCCCCCACTTACTACCCCCCACTTCAACCCCCCACTTGAACCACCCACTTACTACCCCCCACTTCAACCCCCCACTTACTACCCCCCACTTCAACCCCCCACTTCAACCCCCCACTTCAACCCCCCACTCGCCAGCCCCACAATTTTCCCCTCCTCCGAGGAACCCTCCACTCTTGATGCAGTGCAACTCCCACACTCCATTAGCTTTTCATTAATTCACCAAATTTAGAGATGGAGTGAGTGAGAGAGATTTCTGCAAATCTCAGACTGTGCTCATTATTTAACCCCCTCCCTCCCTCCCTCCCTCCCTCCCTCCCTCCCTCCCTCCCTCCCTCCCTCCCTCCCTCCCTCCCTCCCTCCCTCCCTCCCTCCCTCCCTCCCTCCCTCCCTCCCTCCCTCCCTCCCTCCCTCCCTCCCTCCCTCCCTCCCTCCCTCCCTCCCTCCCCCAACGAACCAGGCGCAATTGCCCGTGGCGAAATGCTCGGACGATCGAGGGCTTTAATTAGTGGCAATTAAATCTGCGGCGTTACTTAACGAGCAGATGCGTGGCTCGAGCCGTATCGCGTTCTTACCGTTTAATGGATGGGTGGGGGGGGCAGGGGGGGGCACGGGGATGGGAGGCGGTGGGGTGCGCGGCTGGGCGGGGGTTGAAATGAAATTAATTTGCTCGCCGCTCGCTGAACGGACACGCGCGGATGGCTGGGCCGCAGAGTGCGACGGACGCATCGCTGAGAATTCGCAAATTGGAAAAGCGTCGCGCGATGGCCGTGGATTGGGCCTGTTACGTCGGGTTCACGATGGCCCTGGGGTGGCCTCTAGCCGGGTTCACGATGGTCCTGGGGTGGCCTCTAGCCGGGTTCACGATGGCCGTGGGTGTGGCCTCTAGCCGGGTTCACGATGGCCGTGGGTGTGGCCTCTAGCCGGGTTCACGATGGCCCTGAGGAGGCCTCTAGCCGGGTTCACGATGGGCCTGGGGTGGCCTCTAGTCGGGTTGACGATGGCCCTGGGGAGGCCTCTAGCCGGGTTCACGATGGCCCTGGGGTGGCCTCTAGCCGGGTTCACGATGGCCCTGGGGAGGCCTCTAGCCGGGTTCACGATGGCCCTGGGGAGGCCTCTAGCCGGGTTCACGATGGGCCTGGGGAGGCCTCTAGCCGGGTTCACGATGGCCCTGGGGAGGCCTCTAGCCAGGTTCACGATGGCCCTGGGGAGGCCTCTAGCCGGGTTCACGATGGCCCTGGGGCAGTGTTCTCCATTACAAGGCCAGCGGGCCACTTGCGGCTCCGGGTGCCCCATCATCACCATCACCACAATCACCACCATCACCACCATCACCACCACCATCACCACCATCATTACCACCATCACCACCATCACCACCACCATCACCATCACCAACACCATCACCACCACCACCATCACCATCACCACCATCACCACCACCATCACCACCATCACCACCATCACGACCACCACCATCATCACCACCACCATCACCACCATCACCACCACCATCACCACCACCATCACCACCACCATCACCACCACCATCACCACCACCACCATCACCACCATCACCACCATCATCACCACCACCATCACCACCATCACCACCATCACCACCATCATCACCACCATCACCACCATCACCACCATCGTCGTGGAACTGCTGTCAGAGCCCCAATGGTTTCAATGGTGTCTTGGCCCTCACAGTGGCGATGTCTTATCGGCGAAAGTTATTGAAAAACTCCGCTGTAGGGAGAAGGAGAAGGTGGAGGAGAAAGGGGTGGATAGGAAGGACGAGTTGAGGGGGGTGAGGAGGGGGATGACGGGTGGGGGGGTGATAGCGGGTGGGTGATGGTAGTGGAGATTGTGGTGGTGGCGGTGGTAGTGGTGGCGGTGGTGGTAGAGGCGGCGGTGGTGGTGGTGGTGGTAGTGGCGGTAGTGGTGGCGGTGGTGGTGGTGGTAGTGGCGGTAGTGGTGGTGGTGGCGGTGGTAGTGGTAGTGGCGGTAGTGGTGGCGGTAGTGGTGGCGGTAGTGGTGGCAGTAGTGGTGGTGGTGGCGGTAGTGGTGGTTGCGGTAGTAGTGGTGGTGGCGGTAGTGGTGTTGGTGGTGGCAGCAGTGGTGGTGGCGGTAGTGGTGGTGGTGGCGGTAGTGGTGGTTGCGGTAGTGGTGGTCGCGGTAGTAGTGGTGGTGGTGGTGGCGGTAGTGGTGTTGGTGGTGGCAGTAGTGGTGGTGGCGGTAGTGGTGGTGGTGGCGGTAGTGGTGGTTGTGGCAGTTGCGGTAGTAGTGGTGGTGGTGGTGGCGGTAGTGGTGGTGGCAGTAGTGGTGGTTGCAGTTGTGGCGGTCACGGTAGTAGTGGTGGTGGCGGTAGCGGTAGTGGTGGTTGCGGTAGTGGTCGCGGTAGTAGTGGTGGTGGCGGTAGCGGTAGTGGTGGTTGCGGTAACGGTAGTGGTGGTTGCGGTAGTGGTGGTGGTAGTAGTGGTGGTGGCGGTGGCGGTAGCGGTGGTGGTGGCGGTAGTGGTGGTGGCGGTAGCGGTAGTGGCGGTAACGGTAGTGGTGGTTGCGGTAGTGGTCGCGGTAGTAGTGGTGGTGGCGGTAGTGGTGGTTGCGGTAGCGGTAGTGGTGGTAGCGGTAGTGGTGGTTGCGGTAGCGGTAGTGGTGGTTGCGGTAGTGGTGGTTGCGGTAGTGGTGGTTGCGGTAGCGGTAGTGGTGGTAGCGGTAGTGGTGGTTGCGGTAGCGGTAGTGGTGGTTGCGGTAGCGGTAGTGGTGGTTGCGGTAGTGGTGGTGGTGGCGGTAGCCTGCGGTGGTGACGCACCGCGCACCGTTACGGTGCCGTTTGCCGCGTTGCCCCCTGCGGCGTTGCGTGCCGAGCACGTGTAGGTGCCTCCGTCCGACTCGCGCACCTCGCGGATCTCCAGCAGGGAGCCCGACTCGGACAGCCGCGCCGAGGGCGGCAGCTCTCCGCCGGCTCGGGACCACGACAGCCGCGGCACGGGGCTGGTCACGGTGGTGGAGCGGTGGGGAGCGGTGGTGCAGCAGTTAGCAAACCCGGCGACTCCTCGCCCCCCCCCGGGTGCGATTGGCCCGCTCACGATTATACGATGAACACGGTTGGCTACGTAGGGTGCGAAAGAAATTAAATATACATACTGCCCATAGACTCAACACTGCCCATAGACTCAACACTGCCCATAGACTCAACACTGCCCATAGACTCAACACTGCCCATAGACTCAACACTGCTCATAGACTCAACACTGCCCATAGTCTCAACACTGCCCAAAGACTCAACACTGCCCGTAGACTCATCACTGCCCATAGACTCAACACTACCCATAGACTCAACACTGCCCATAGACTCAACACTGCCCATAGACTCAACACTGCTCATAGACTCAACACTGCCCATAGTCTAACACTACCCATAGACTCAACACTGCCCAAAGACTCAACACTGCCCGTAGACTCATCACTGCCCATAGACTCAACACTACCCATAGACTCAACACTGCCCATAGACTCAACACTGCCCATAGACTCAACACTACATGTAGACTCAACACTGCCCGTAGACTCAACACTGCCTATAGACTCAACACTGCCCATAGACTCAACACTACCTATAGACTCAACACTGCCCATAGACTAACACTTCCCATAGACTCAACACTACCCATAGACTCAACACTACCCATAGACTCAACACTACCCATAGACTCAACACTGCCCATAGACTCAACACTGCCTATAGACTCAACACTACATGTAGACTCAACACTGCCCGTAGACTCAACACTGCCTATAGACTCAACACTGCCCATAGACTCAACACTACCTATAGACTCAACACTGCCCATAGACTAACACTTCCCATAGACTCAACACTACCCATAGACTCAACACTACCCATAGACTCAACACTACCCATAGACTCAACACTGCCCATAGACTCAACACTGCCTATAGACTCAACACTACCCATAGACTAACCCCTAGGTCGACTCGGCCTCAAATGAGCGCCTGATGCGGTGCGTAGTAAACCGCCACTTGGGAAGACAAAGGCGGCCGGGCGTGGTGCTGGCCACCCACCCCCTCGTGTGCCGTGCCGGCCTTCATAGGTGCTGCTACTCGCTAAGAGCACTTGCCCCAATGATCTGGTAAGGCTACACGGGGGATCTTTGTCTTTGGGTGGGTGGGGGGTGGAGTTCGCAGGGGTCAAGAGGTCACGCACGGTCAATAGAGTCACGTGGATAGCGAGAGGTGGCGATAGTAGATGTCACATTGGGGAGGATGATTCATTCAACAGTGTATTGACCATGGATCCTGATGATGACAGCGAATATGGTGATGATGGTGGTGGTGATGATGGTGGTGATGGTGGTGATGGTGGTGAAGGTGGTGGTGATGGTGTTGGTGATGGGGATAATGGTGGTGATGGTCGTGGTGATGGTGATGGTGGTGATGGTGTTTGGTGATGGTGTTGGTGATGGTGGTGATGGTGTTGGTAATGGTGTTGATGATGGTGGTGGTGATGGTGGTGAAGGTGGTGGTGATGGTGTTAGTGATGGTGTTGGTGATGGTGGTAAAGGTGTTGGTGATGGTGTTGGTGATGGTGATGGTTATGGTGTTGGTGATGAAGGTGGTGGTGACGGCGTTGGTGTTGGTGATGGTGATGGTGTTGGTGATGGTGTTGGTGATGGTGTTGGTGATGGTGGTGATGGTGTTGGTGATGGTGGTGAAGGTGTTGGTGTTGGTGATGATGATGGTGTTGGTGATGGTGTTGGTGATGGTGTTGGTGATGGTGATGGTGTTGGTGATGGTGTTGGTGATGGTGTTGGTGATGAGGGTGGTGGTGACGGCGTTGGTGATGGTGTTGGTGATGGTGATGGTGTTGGTGATGGTGGTGATGGTGTTGGTGATGGTGGTGAAGGTGTTGGTGATGGTGTTGGTGATGGTGTTGGTGATGGTGATGGTTATGGTGTTGGTGATGGTGTTGGTGATGGTGTTGGTGATGGTGTTGGTGTTGGTGATGGTGATGGTGTTGGTGATGGTGTTGGGGATGGTGTTGGTGATGAGGGTGGTGGTGACGGCGTTGGTGATGGTGTTGGTGATGGTGTTGGTGATGGTGTTGGTGATGGTGGTGGTGATGGTGTTGGTGATGGTGTTGGTGATGGTGGTGAAGGTGTTGGTGATGGTGTTGGTGATGGTGATGGTTATGGTGTTGGTGATGGTGTTGGTGATGGTGTTGGTGATGGTGTTGGTGATGGTGTTGGTGTTGGTGATGAAGGTGGTGGTGACGGCGTTGGTGATGGTGGTGATGATGGTGTTGGTTATGGTGTTGGTGATGGTTATGGTGTTGGTGATGGTGTTGGTGATGGTGTTGGTGTTGGTGATGGTGTTGGTGTTGGTGATGGTGTTGGTGATGGTGTTGGTGGTGGTGTTGGTGATGGTGATGGTGTTGGTGGTGGTGATGGTGTTGGTGATGGTGTTGGTGATGGTGTCGGTGTTGGTGATGGTGTTGGTGATGGTATTGGTGTTTGGTGACGGTGTTGGTGATGGTGTTGGTGATGGTGATGGTGTTGGTGATGGTGTTGGTGATGGTGTTGGTGTTGGTGATGGTGTTGGTTGATGGTGTTGGTGATGGTGGTGGTGTTGGTGTTGGTGATGGTGTTGGTGATGGTGTTGGTGATGGTGTTGGTGATGGTGTTGGTGATGGTGTTGGTGTTGGTGATGGTGTTGGTGGTGGTGTTGGTGGTGGTGTTGGTGATGGTGTTGGTCGTGGTGATGGTGTTGGTGATGGTGTTGGTGATGGTGATGGTGTTGGTGATGGTGTTGGTGATGGTGTTGGTGTTGGTGATGGTGTTGGTGATGGTGTTGGTGTTGGTGATGGTGTTGGTGATGGTGATGGTGTTGGTGATTATGATGGTGTTGGTGATGGTGTTGGTGATGGTGTTGGTGGTGGTGTTGGTGATGATGTTGGTGATGGTGTTGGTGATGGTGTTGGTGTTGGTGATGGTGTTGGTGATGGTGTTGGTGATGGTGGTGGTGTTGGTGATGGTGTTGGTGATGGTGTTGGTGGTGGTGTTGGTGTTGGTGATGGTGTTGGTGATGGTGATGGTATTGGTGATGGTGATGGTATTGGTGTTGGTGATGGTGTTGGTGATGGTGTTGGTGATGGTGATGGTGTTGGTGATGGTGTTGGTGATGGTGATGGTGTTGGTGATGGTGTTGGTGATGGTGTTGGTGTTGGTAATGGTGTTGGTGATGGTGTTGGTGATGGTGATGGTGTTGGTGATGGTGTTTGTGTTGGTGATGGTGTTGGTGATGGTGTTGGTGGTGGTGATGGTGTTGGTGATGGTGTTCGTGATGATGTTGGTGATGTGTTGGTGGTGGTGTTGGTGATGGTGTTGGTGATGGGTTTGGTGATGGTGATGGTGTTGGTGATGGTGATGGTATTGGTGTTGGTGATGGTATTGGTGATGGTGTTGGTGAAGGTGTTTGGTGATGGTGTTGGTGATGGTGTTGGTGTTGGTGATGGTGTTGGTGATGGTGTTGGTGATGGTGTTGGTGATGGTGATGGTATTGGTGTTGGTGATGGTATTGGTGATGGTGTTGGTGAAGGTGTTTGGTGATGGTGTTGGTGATGGTGATGAAGGTGTTGGTGATGGTGTTGGTGATGGTGTTGGTGATGGTGTTGGTGATGGTGTTGGTGGTGGTGAAGGTGTTGGTGAAGGTGGTGGTGATGGTGTTGGTGATGGTGTTGGTGAAGGTGTTGGTGATGGTGGTGAAGGTGTTTGGTGATGGTGTTGGTGATGGTGGTGACGGTGTTGGTGATGGTGTTGGTGATGGTGTTGGTGATGGTGGTGTGGATTTCAGTGACTTACTTTCCAAGAGCAAAGCATTCGAGCTTGAGGTTGTGTCCCTGAACGGCGATGATCTTGGAAGGGAACGTGGCTTCAATCCGTGGTTCGTACGCCCCCATAACTCCTGAACAACCCAACAACAACAATAACAAAATCAACAACAATGACAACCTAAACAATAATAAGAAAAATAATAATAACAAGCATAGCAATAACAACGCCAACAAAAACAATACAAAAACGACCGATGATGGAAAAGAATAATAACAATGACAGCAAACGAACGCTAAAAACAAAAACGATAACAAAACGCACTAACAATGTCAACAACAACAATCCCAATAACAATAACAGCAGCAAATGACGACGAAACAAAAATAGCAACTCCAATTAACAATGGCAACAATAATAACACCAGTAACAATGTCATCAAAAAACGAAAATTACATCAACAATGGCAACAACAACAACACAACAACAACAACAACAACCAAATTCAACAGCACAACGTCAACAATAACAACTTGACACGTGGCAGATTCCCCGAGTCAATGTTTAGATGGTTGGGTTCAGGTCACCGTCCCGTAATCAGCTGACGAGCCACGTGCCCTCCTTGAGAGCCCTCCACCACCTGACGCGGTCAACGAGAAATCGAATTCTCACGTCTTTTACTATTTTACGATGTAGCTACCTTTATATTATTGGTTCTTTCGGTAAAGTCACGTAGAAGGTAAATAATGAAATAATAAAAAATAACTAAATATATTTTTTTCTTTTACTATGTTTTATTTGCATTACTTTATTATTTCCCTTCTACGTGACTTTACTTTTATTGTTATGAAATAACAAAATGAAACATAATAAAATGCATGTATGTTTTTATTATGTTCTATTATTATTATTAAAAAAATAAAACAAAAAAATATGTATATTTTTTATTATGTGTTATTTTTATTATTTTATTCTTTCCCTTCGACGTGACTTTACCGAAAGAACCAAGAATATGAATCCATGCAGTCACGAAAGCTTTAAATCGAAATGTATCTATCTTTATTTTTAGCACGTAAGGCCCAACTCAGCGACCTGGCCATCACAGATATGATAGCCCAATGAAGTGGCTTAACATTTGGACATTTACAGCGGCGGACAAATACTCTGGACGCGTGATGTTGATGCCAAATGTGGGAGGGAAAAACCGGAGGGCCCGGGAGAAAAATCCACGCGACCACGGGGAGAGAGACACGCGAACTCCAAATATACAGTAGCAGCAGGCGTCAGGGTATGGATGGAACCCACGACCTCCTGTACACCAGGCGAGGTAGTTAACATCTCCTAGCCACCGTGATGATGAGAGAGAGAGACACGCGAACTCCAAATATACAGCAGCAGCAGGGGTCAGGGTATGGATGGAACCCACGACCTCCTGTACACCAGGCGAGGTAGTTAACATCTCCTAGCCACCGTGATGATGATGAGAGAGAGAGAGAGACACGCAAACTTCAAATATACAGCAGCAGGCGTCAGGGTCGCGATCGAACCCACGACCTCCTGTACACCAGGCGAGGTAGTTAACATCTCCAAGCCACCGTGATGATGATGAGAGAGAGAGACACGCAGATTTCAAATATACAGCAGCAGCAGGCGTCAGGGTATGGATCGAACCTACGACCTCCTGTACACCAGGCGAGGTAGTTAACATCTCCAAGCCACCACAGTACGACAGGGCCGCTGTGATCCGTAGCTCACGACTCATTACACACACACAGTGCTCGCCACAAGAGCGAACCACAAAACCTCCTCGCTGACCTCTTCAAGGGACATAAACCATCACCACGCAAACTCTGGGGGTCATTCTCGCAGCAGAAGCGGTAGGAGGGGGGGGTGCTTTTGGCTGCTGGTTGTCAGGGCATCGTCGCGCGGCGCTTTCAGATGCGCTTCTGCGGCCGTCTGGAACGCTCTTCCCTTCCGATATTAGGAAGCCACTGGGAGCTGTGATGCACTCTTAAACCTACTGCTTTTTCTGTTTAGTGTGCTGTCCTTGCTGATTAGCACAGTTATGCTACGTACGGTGTGAAATAAGTTCAACATAGATACACACTGCCTATGGACTAACACTGCCCATAGACTCAACACTGCCCATAGACTCAACACTACCCATAGACTCAACACTACCCATAGACTCAACACTGCCCATAGACTCAACACTGCCCATAGACTCAACACTACACATAGACTCAACACTACCCATAGGCTCAACACTACCTATAGACTCAACGCTACCCATAGACTCAACACTACCCATAGACTAACACTACCCATAGACTCAACACTGCCCATAGACTCAACACTACCCATAGACTCAACACTACCCATAGACTCAACACTACCCATAGACTAACAATACCCATAGACTCAACACTGCCTATAGACTCAACACTACCCATAGACTCAACGCTACCCATAGACTCAACACTACCCATAGACTCAACACTGCCCATAGACTCAACACTGCCCATAGACTCAACACTGCCAACAGACTCAGCACTACCCATAGAATAAACACTACCCATAGATTCAACACTGCCCATAGACTCAACACTGCCCATAGACTCAACACTGCCCATAGAATCAACACTACCCATAGATTCAACACTGCCCATAGACTCAACACTGCCCATAGACTCAATACTGCCCATACACTCAACACTACCCATAGATTCAACACTACCCATAGACTCAACACTACCCATAGACTCAACACTACTCATAGACTCAACACTACCCATAGACTCAACACTACCCATAGACTCAACACTACCCATAGACTCAACACTACCCATAGACCAACACTACCCATAGACTCAACACTGCCCATAGACTCAACACTGCCCATAGACTCAACACTGCCCATAGACTCAACACTGCCAACAGACTCAGCACATACCCATAGAGTCAACACTACCCATAGACTCAACACTACCCATAGACTCAACACTGCCCATAGACTCAACACTGCCCATAGAATCAACACTACCCATAGACTCAACACTGCCTATAGACTCAACACTACCCATAGAATCAACACTACCCATAGACTCAACACTACCCATAGACTCAACACTGCCCATAGACTCAGGACTACCCATAGACTCAACACTACCCATAGACTCAACACTACCCATAGACTCAACACTACCCATAGACTAACACTACCCATAGACTCACCACTACCCATAGACTCAACACTGCCCATAGACTCAACACTACCCATAGACTCAACACTACCCATAGAGTAACACTACCCATAGACTCAACACTACCCATAGACTCAACACTGCCCATAGAATCAACACTACCCATAGACTCTACAATACCCATAGACTCAACACTACCCATAGACTCAACACTGCCCATAGACTCAACACTGCCCATAGACTAACACTACCCATAGACTCAACACTGCCCATAGACTCAACACTGCCAACAGACTCAGCACTGCCAACAGACTCAGCACTACCCATAGACCCAACACTGCCCATAGACTCAACACTGCCCATAGACTCAACACTACCTATAGTCTAACACTACCCATAGACTCAACACTACCCATAGACTCAACACTGCCCATAGACTCAACACTACCCATAGACTAACACTACCCATAGACTCAACACTACCCATAGACTCAACACTGCCCATAGACTCAACACTGCCCATAGACTAACACTACCCATAGACTCAACACTGCCCATAGACTCAACACTGCCCATAGACTCAGCACTACCCATAGACTCAACACTACTCATAGACTCAACACTGCCCATAGACTCAACACTACCCATAGAGTCAAAACTACCCATAGACTAACACTACCCATAGACTCAAGACTACCCATAGACTCAACACTACCCATAGACTCAACACTACCCATAGACTAACACTACCCATAGAATCAACACTACCCATAGACTCAACACTACCCATAGACTCAACACTGCCCATAGACTCAACACTGCCCATAGACTCAACACTACCCATAGACTCAACACTGCCCATAGACTCAACACTACCAATAGACTAACACTGCCCATAGACTCAACACTACCCATAGACTCAACACTACACATAGACTAACACTACCCAAAGACTCAACACTACCCATAGACTCAACACTACCCATAGATTTTGATTTAAAGCTTTCGTGACTGCAGTAATTCATAATCTTAGCTCTATCGGTAAAGTCAAGAGACTTTTCCGAAAGAGCTAAGAATATGAACTACCCATAGACTCAACACTGCCCATACACTCTAAATTTCACACTTAACTTACAATTTAGCAATCTTTGAAATAGCGTAATCAACCAGACCATGCGTTAATTGTGTTTTAACCGACTGTCTGTGTTGCTTTATATAGTTTCCAAATTTTGCTAAACGCTGTTTGATTTAGTGTGCTCCGTCTATCTCGTGTCCCCTGGTGTGTCTGTGTTAATTCCCTCTACTTAAGGTCTGTATATATATCAGCGGTTATGTGTTTCCTCTCTCTCTTAAATTTAGCTCTTCTGTACATGATGATTGCTTGTGTTGCAATCGAAACGGCGTATGCTATAATGTAATTTTATTTTCATTATTTATTCTATGTGACTTTACCGAAAAAAACAAAGAGTAATTCCTGCAGTCACGAAAGCACCTAATCAAGTTTACTGCCCATACACTCAACACTGCCCATAGACTCAACACTACCCATAGACTCAACACTACCCATAGACTCAACGCTGCCCATAGACTAAACACTACCCATAGACTCAACACTACCCATAGACTCAACACTGCCCAAAGACTCAACACTACCCATAGACTCAACACTACCCATAGACTCAACACTACCCATAGACTAACACTACCCATAGACTCAACACTGCCCATAGACTCAACACTACCCATAGACTCAACACTACCCATAGACTAACACTACCCATAGACTCAACACTGCCCATAGACTAACACTGCCCATAGACTCAACACTGCCCATAGACTCAACACTGCCAACAGACTCAGCACGACCCATAGACTCAACACTACCCATAGACTCAACACTGCCCATAGACTCAACACTGCCCATAGACTCAACACTGCCCATAGAATCAACACTACCCATAGACTCAACACTGCCCATACACTCAACACTACCCATAGATTCAACACTACCCATAGACGCAACACTACCCATAAACTCAACACTACTCATAGACTCAACACTACCCATAGACTCAACACTACCCATAGACTCAACACTACCCATAGACTCAACACTACCCATAGACTAACACTACCCATAGACTCAGCACTGCCCATAGACTCAACACTGCCCATAGGCTCAACACTGCCCATAGACTCAACACTGCCAACAGACTCAGGACATACCCATAGACTCAACACTACCCATAGACTCAACACTGCCCATAGACTCAACACTGCCCATAGACTCAACACTGCCCATAGAATCAACACTACCCATACTCAACACTGCCCATACACTCAACACTACCCATAGATTCAACACTACCCATAGACGCAACACTACCCATAAACTCAACACTACTCATAGACTCAACACTACCCATAGACTCAACACTACCCATAGACTCAACACTACCCATAGACTCAACACTACCCATAGACCAACACTACCCATAGACTCAACACTACCCATAGACTAACACTACCCATAGACTCAACACTACCCATAGACTCAACACTGCCCATAGACTCAACACTACCCATAGACTCAACACTACCCATAGACTAACACTACCCATAGAATCAACACTACCCATAGACTCAACACTGCCCATAGACTAACACTACCCTTAGACTCAACACTACCCATAGACTAAACACTACCCATAGACTCAACACTGCCCATAGACTCAACACTGCCCATAGACTCAACACTGCCGATAGACTCAACACTACCCATAGACTAACACTGCCCATAGACTCAACACTACCCATAGACTCAACACTACACATAGACTAACACTACCCATAGACTCAACACTACCCATAGACTCAACACTACCCATAGATTTTGCTTTAAAGCTTTCGTGACTGCAGTAATTCAGAATCTTAGCTCTATCGGTAAAGTCAAGAGACTTTACCGAAAGAGCTAAGAATATGAACTACCCATAGACTCAACACTGCCCATACACTCTAAATTTCACACTTAACTTACAATTTAGCAATCTTTGAAATAGCGTAATCAACCAGACCATGCGTTAATTGTGTTTTAACCGACTGTCTGTGTTGCTTTATATAGTTTCCAAATTTTGCTAAACGCTGTTTGATTTAGTGTGCTCCGTCTATCTCTGTGTCCCCTGGTGTGTCTGTGTTAATTCCCTCTACTTAAGGTCTGTATATATATCAGCGGTTATGTGTTTCCTCTCTCTCTTAAATTTAGCTCTTCTGTACATGATGATTGCTTGTGTTGCAATCGAAACGGCGTATGCTATAATGTCATTTTATTTTCATTATTTATTCTATGTGACGTTACCGAAAAAAACAAAGAGTAATTCCTGCAGTCACGAAAGCACCTCATCAAGTTTACTGCCCATACACTCAACACTGCCCATAGACTCAACACTACCCATAGACTCAACACTGCCCATAGACTAAACACTGCCCATAGACTCAACACTACCCATAGACTCAACACTACCCATAGACTCAACACTACCCATAGAATCAACACTACCCATAGAATCAACACTACCCATAGACTCAACACTACCCATAGACTCAACACTGCCCATAGACTCAACACTGCCCATAGACTCAACACTGCCCATAGACTCAACACTACCCATAGACTAACACTACCCATAGACTCAACACTACCCATAGACTCAACACTACCCATAGACTCAACACTACCCATAGACTCAACACTACCCATAGACTCAAAACTACCCATAGACTCAACACTGCCCATAGACTCAACACTGCCAACAGACTCAGCACTACCCATAGACTCAACACTGCCCATAGACTCAACACTGCCCATAGACTCAACACTGCCCATAGACTCAACACTGCCCATAGACTCAACACTACCCATAGACTCAACACTACCCATAGACTCAACACTACCCATAGACTAACACTACCCATAGACTCAACACTACCCATAGACTCAACACTGCCCATAGACTCAACACTACCCATAGACTCAACACTACCCATAGACTAACACTACCCGTAGAATCAACACTACCCATAGACTCAACACTACCCATAGAATCAACACTGCCCAGAGACTCAACACTACCCATAGACTCAACACTACCCATAGACTCAACACTGCCCATAGACTCAACACTGCCAACAGACTCAGCACATACCCATAGAGTCAACACTACCCATAGACTCAACACTACCCATAGACTCAACACTGCCCATAGACTCAACACTGCCCATAGAATCAACACTACCCATAGACTCAACACTGCCTATAGACTCAACACTACCCATAGAATCAACACTACCCATAGACTCAACACTACCCATAGACTCAACACTGCCCATAGACTCAGGACTACCCATAGACTCAACACTACCCATAGACTCAACACTACCCATAGACTCAACACTACCCATAGACTAACACTACCCATAGACTCACCACTACCCATAGACTCAACACTGCCCATAGACTCAACACTACCCATAGACTCAACACTACCCATAGAGTAACACTACCCATAGACTCAACACTACCCATAGACTCAACACTGCCCATAGAATCAACACTACCCATAGACTCTACAATACCCATAGACTCAACACTACCCATAGACTCAACACTGCCCATAGACTCAACACTGCCCATAGACTAACACTACCCATAGACTCAACACTGCCCATAGACTCAACACTGCCAACAGACTCAGCACTGCCAACAGACTCAGCACTACCCATAGACCCAACACTGCCCATAGACTCAACACTGCCCATAGACTCAACACTACCTATAGTCTAACACTACCCATAGACTCAACACTACCCATAGACTCAACACTGCCCATAGACTCAACACTACCCATAGACTAACACTACCCATAGACTCAACACTACCCATAGACTCAACACTGCCCATAGACTCAACACTGCCCATAGACTAACACTACCCATAGACTCAACACTGCCCATAGACTCAACACTGCCCATAGACTCAGCACTACCCATAGACTCAACACTACTCATAGACTCAACACTGCCCATAGACTCAACACTACCCATAGAGTCAAAACTACCCATAGACTAACACTACCCATAGACTCAAGACTACCCATAGACTCAACACTACCCATAGACTCAACACTACCCATAGACTAACACTACCCATAGAATCAACACTACCCATAGACTCAACACTACCCATAGACTCAACACTGCCCATAGACTCAACACTGCCCATAGACTCAACACTACCCATAGACTCAACACTGCCCATAGACTCAACACTACCAATAGACTAACACTGCCCATAGACTCAACACTACCCATAGACTCAACACTACACATAGACTAACACTACCCAAAGACTCAACACTACCCATAGACTCAACACTACCCATAGATTTTGATTTAAAGCTTTCGTGACTGCAGTAATTCATAATCTTAGCTCTATCGGTAAAGTCAAGAGACTTTTCCGAAAGAGCTAAGAATATGAACTACCCATAGACTCAACACTGCCCATACACTCTAAATTTCACACTTAACTTACAATTTAGCAATCTTTGAAATAGCGTAATCAACCAGACCATGCGTTAATTGTGTTTTAACCGACTGTCTGTGTTGCTTTATATAGTTTCCAAATTTTGCTAAACGCTGTTTGATTTAGTGTGCTCCGTCTATCTCGTGTCCCCTGGTGTGTCTGTGTTAATTCCCTCTACTTAAGGTCTGTATATATATCAGCGGTTATGTGTTTCCTCTCTCTCTTAAATTTAGCTCTTCTGTACATGATGATTGCTTGTGTTGCAATCGAAACGGCGTATGCTATAATGTAATTTTATTTTCATTATTTATTCTATGTGACTTTACCGAAAAAAACAAAGAGTAATTCCTGCAGTCACGAAAGCACCTAATCAAGTTTACTGCCCATACACTCAACACTGCCCATAGACTCAACACTACCCATAGACTCAACACTACCCATAGACTCAACGCTGCCCATAGACTAAACACTACCCATAGACTCAACACTACCCATAGACTCAACACTGCCCAAAGACTCAACACTACCCATAGACTCAACACTACCCATAGACTCAACACTACCCATAGACTAACACTACCCATAGACTCAACACTGCCCATAGACTCAACACTACCCATAGACTCAACACTACCCATAGACTAACACTACCCATAGACTCAACACTGCCCATAGACTAACACTGCCCATAGACTCAACACTGCCCATAGACTCAACACTGCCAACAGACTCAGCACGACCCATAGACTCAACACTACCCATAGACTCAACACTGCCCATAGACTCAACACTGCCCATAGACTCAACACTGCCCATAGAATCAACACTACCCATAGACTCAACACTGCCCATACACTCAACACTACCCATAGATTCAACACTACCCATAGACGCAACACTACCCATAAACTCAACACTACTCATAGACTCAACACTACCCATAGACTCAACACTACCCATAGACTCAACACTACCCATAGACTCAACACTACCCATAGACTAACACTACCCATAGACTCAGCACTGCCCATAGACTCAACACTGCCCATAGGCTCAACACTGCCCATAGACTCAACACTGCCAACAGACTCAGGACATACCCATAGACTCAACACTACCCATAGACTCAACACTGCCCATAGACTCAACACTGCCCATAGACTCAACACTGCCCATAGAATCAACACTACCCATACTCAACACTGCCCATACACTCA
Organism: Petromyzon marinus; assembly: GCF_048934315.1. Lineage (NCBI taxonomy): Eukaryota > Metazoa > Chordata > Hyperoartia > Petromyzontiformes > Petromyzontidae > Petromyzon > Petromyzon marinus. The sequence continues at coordinate 1,589,115 of NC_133725.1, read as the reverse complement.
ACACTACCCATAGATTCAACACTACCCATAGACGCAACACTACCCATAAACTCAACACTACTCATAGACTCAACACTACCCATAGACTCAACACTACCCATAGACTCAACACTACCCATAGACTCAACACTACCCATAGACCAACACTACCCATAGACTCAACACTACCCATAGACTAACACTACCCATAGACTCAACACTACCCATAGACTCAACACTGCCCATAGACTCAACACTACCCATAGACTCAACACTACCCATAGACTAACACTACCCATAGAATCAACACTACCCATAGACTCAACACTGCCCATAGACTAACACTACCCTTAGACTCAACACTACCCATAGACTAAACACTACCCATAGACTCAACACTGCCCATAGACTCAACACTGCCCATAGACTCAACACTGCCGATAGACTCAACACTACCCATAGACTAACACTGCCCATAGACTCAACACTACCCATAGACTCAACACTACACATAGACTAACACTACCCATAGACTCAACACTACCCATAGACTCAACACTACCCATAGATTTTGCTTTAAAGCTTTCGTGACTGCAGTAATTCAGAATCTTAGCTCTATCGGTAAAGTCAAGAGACTTTACCGAAAGAGCTAAGAATATGAACTACCCATAGACTCAACACTGCCCATACACTCTAAATTTCACACTTAACTTACAATTTAGCAATCTTTGAAATAGCGTAATCAACCAGACCATGCGTTAATTGTGTTTTAACCGACTGTCTGTGTTGCTTTATATAGTTTCCAAATTTTGCTAAACGCTGTTTGATTTAGTGTGCTCCGTCTATCTCTGTGTCCCCTGGTGTGTCTGTGTTAATTCCCTCTACTTAAGGTCTGTATATATATCAGCGGTTATGTGTTTCCTCTCTCTCTTAAATTTAGCTCTTCTGTACATGATGATTGCTTGTGTTGCAATCGAAACGGCGTATGCTATAATGTCATTTTATTTTCATTATTTATTCTATGTGACGTTACCGAAAAAAACAAAGAGTAATTCCTGCAGTCACGAAAGCACCTCATCAAGTTTACTGCCCATACACTCAACACTGCCCATAGACTCAACACTACCCATAGACTCAACACTGCCCATAGACTAAACACTGCCCATAGACTCAACACTACCCATAGACTCAACACTACCCATAGACTCAACACTACCCATAGAATCAACACTACCCATAGAATCAACACTACCCATAGACTCAACACTACCCATAGACTCAACACTGCCCATAGACTCAACACTGCCCATAGACTCAACACTACCCATAGACTCAACACTACCCATAGACTAACACTACCCATAGACTCAACACTACCCATAGACTCAACACTACCCATAGACTCAACACTACCCATAGACTCAACACTACCCATAGACTCAAAACTACCCATAGACTCAACACTGCCCATAGACTCAACACTGCCAACAGACTCAGCACTACCCATAGACTCAACACTGCCCATAGACTCAACACTGCCCATAGACTCAACACTGCCCATAGACTCAACACTGCCCATAGACTCAACACTACCCATAGACTCAACACTACCCATAGACTCAACACTACCCATAGACTAACACTACCCATAGACTCAACACTACCCATAGACTCAACACTGCCCATAGACTCAACACTACCCATAGACTCAACACTACCCATAGACTAACACTACCCGTAGAATCAACACTACCCATAGACTCAACACTACCCATAGAATCAACACTGCCCAGAGACTCAACACTACCCATAGACTCAACACTACCCATAGACTCAACACTGCCCATAGACTCAACACTGCCCATAGACTAACACTACCCATAGACTCAACACTGCCCATAGACTCAACACTACCCATAGACTAAACACTACCCATAGACTCAACACTGCCCATAGACTCAACACTACCCATAGAATCAACACTGCCCATAGACTCAACACTACCCATAGACTAACACTGCCCATAGACTCAACACTACCCATAGACTCAACACTACACATAGACTAACACTACCCATAGACTCAACACTACCCATAGACTCAACACTACCCATAGATTTTGCTTTAAAGCTTTCGTGACTGCAGTAATTCATAATCTTAGCTCTATCGGTAAAGTCAAGAGACTTTACCGAAAGAGCTAAGAATATGAACTACCCATAGACTCAACACTGCCCATACACTCTAAATTTCACACTTAACTTACAATTTAGCAATCTTTGAAATAGCGTAATCAACCAGACCATGCGTTAATTGTGTTTTAACCGACTGTCTGTGTTGCTTTATATAGTTTCCAAATTTTGCTAAACGCTGTTTGATTTAGTGTGCTCCGTCTATCTCTGTGTCCCCTGGTGTGTCTGTGTTAATTCCCTCTACTTAAGGTCTGTATATATATCAGCGGTTATGTGTTTCCTCTCTCTCTTAAATTTAGCTCTTCTGTACATGATGATTGCTTGTGTTGCAATCGAAACGGCGTATGCTATAATGTCATTTTATTTTCATTATTTATTCTATGTGACGTTACCGAAAAAAACAAAGAGTAATTCCTGCAGTCACGAAAGCACCTCATCAAGTTTACTGCCCATACACTCAACACTGCCCATAGACTCAACACTACCCATAGACTCAACACTACCCATAGACTAACACTACCCATAGACTCAACACTACCCATAGACTCAACACTACCCATAGACTCAACACTACCCATAGACTCAACACTACCCATAGACTCAAAACTACCCATAGACTCAACACTGCCCATAGACTCAACACTGCCAACAGACTCAGCACTACCCATAGACTCAACACTGCCCATAGACTCAACACTGCCCATAGACTCAACACTGCCCATAGACTCAACACTGCCCATAGACTCAACACTACCCATAGACTCAACACTACCCATAGACTCAACACTACCCATAGACTAACACTACCCATAGACTCAACACTACCCATAGACTCAACACTGCCCATAGACTCAACACTACCCATAGACTCAACACTACCCATAGACTAACACTACCCGTAGAATCAACACTACCCATAGACTCAACACTACCCATAGAATCAACACTGCCCAGAGACTCAACACTACCCATAGACTCAACACTACCCATAGACTCAACACTGCCCATAGACTCAACACTGCCCATAGACTAACACTACCCATAGACTCAACACTGCCCATAGACTCAACACTACCCATAGACTAAACACTACCCATAGACTCAACACTGCCCATAGACTCAACACTACCCATAGAATCAACACTGCCCATAGACTCAACACTACCCATAGACTAACACTGCCCATAGACTCAACACTACCCATAGACTCAACACTACACATAGACTAACACTACCCATAGACTCAACACTACCCATAGACTCAACACTACCCATAGATTTTGCTTTAAAGCTTTCGTGACTGCAGTAATTCATAATCTTAGCTCTATCGGTAAAGTCAAGAGACTTTACCGAAAGAGCTAAGAATATGAACTACCCATAGACTCAACACTGCCCATACACTCTAAATTTCACACTTAACTTACAATTTAGCAATCTTTGAAATAGCGTAATCAACCAGACCATGCGTTAATTGTGTTTTAACCGACTGTCTGTGTTGCTTTATATAGTTTCCAAATTTTGCTAAACGCTGTTTGATTTAGTGTGCTCCGTCTATCTCTGTGTCCCCTGGTGTGTCTGTGTTAATTCCCTCTACTTAAGGTCTGTATATATATCAGCGGTTATGTGTTTCCTCTCTCTCTTAAATTTAGCTCTTCTGTACATGATGATTGCTTGTGTTGCAATCGAAACGGCGTATGCTATAATGTCATTTTATTTTCATTATTTATTCTATGTGACGTTACCGAAAAAAACAAAGAGTAATTCCTGCAGTCACGAAAGCACCTCATCAAGTTTACTGCCCATACACTCAACACTGCCCATAGACTCAACACTACCCATAGACTCAACACTGCCCATAGACTAAACACTGCCCATAGACTCAACACTACCCATAGACTCAACACTACCCATAGACTAACACTACCCATAGACTCAACACTACCCATAGAATCAACACTACCCATAGACTCAACACTACCCATAGACTCAACACTGCCCATAGACTCAACACTGCCCATAGACTCAACACTGCCCATAGACTCAACACTACCCATAGACTCAACACTACCCATAGACTAACACTACCCATAGACTCAACACTACCCATAGACTCAACACTACCCATAGACTCAACACTACCCATAGACTCAACACTACCCATAGACTCAACACTGCCCATAGACTCAACACTGCCCATAGACTCAACACTGCCAACAGACTCAGCACTACCCATAGACTCAACACTGCCCATAGACTCAACACTGCCCATAGACTCAACACTGCCCATAGACTCAACACTGCCCATAGACTCAACACTACCCATAGACTCAACACTACCCATAGACTCAACACTACCCATAGACTAACACTACCCATAGACTCAACACTACCCATAGACTCAACACTGCCCATAGACTCAACACTACCCATAGACTCAACACTACCCATAGACTAACACTACCCGTAGAATCAACACTGCCCATAGACTCAACACTACCCATAGACTCAGCACTGCCCATAGACTCAACACTGCCAACAGACTCAGCACTGCCAACAGACTCAGCACTACCCATAGACTCAACACTGCCCATAGACTCAACACTGCCCATAGACTAACACTACCCATAGACTAACACTACCCATAGACTCAACACTACCCATAGACTCAACACTACCCATAGACTCAACACTGCCCATAGACTCAACACTACCCATAGACTCAACACTACCCATAGACTAACACTACCCGTAGAATCAACACTACCCATAGACTCAACACTACCCATAGACTCAACACTGCCCATAGACTCAACACTGCCCATAGACTCAGCACTGCCCATAGACTCAGCACTGCCCATAGACTCAACACTGCCAACAGACTCAGCACTGCCAACAGACTCAGCACTACCCATAGACTCAACACTGCCCATAGACTCAACACTGCCCATAGACTCAACACTACCCATAGAATCAACACTGCCCATAGACTCAACACTACCCATAGACTAACACTGCCCATAGACTCAACACTACCCATAGACTCAACACTACACATAGACTAACACTACCCATAGACTCAACACTACCCATAGACTCAACACTACCCATAGATTTTGCTTTAAAGCTTTCGTGACTGCAGTAATTCATAATCTTAGCTCTATCGGTAAAGTCAAGAGACTTTACCGAAAGAGCTAAGAATATGAACTACCCATAGACTCAACACTGCCCATACACTCTAAATTTCACACTTAACTTACAATTTAGCAATCTTTGAAATAGCGTAATCAACCAGACCATGCGTTAATTGTGTTTTAACCGACTGTCTGTGTTGCTTTATATAGTTTCCAAATTTTGCTAAACGCTGTTTGATTTAGTGTGCTCCGTCTATCTCTGTGTCCCCTGGTGTGTCTGTGTTAATTCCCTCTACTTAAGGTCTGTATATATATCAGCGGTTATGTGTTTCCTCTCTCTCTTAAATTTAGCTCTTCTGTACATGATGATTGCTTGTGTTGCAATCGAAACGGCGTATGCTATAATGTCATTTTATTTTCATTATTTATTCTATGTGACGTTACCGAAAAAAACAAAGAGTAATTCCTGCAGTCACGAAAGCACCTCATCAAGTTTACTGCCCATACACTCAACACTGCCCATAGACTCAACACTACCCATAGACTCAACACTGCCCATAGACTAAACACTGCCCATAGACTCAACACTACCCATAGACTCAACACTACCCATAGACTAACACTACCCATAGACTCAACACTACCCATAGAATCAACACTACCCATAGACTCAACACTACCCATAGACTCAACACTGCCCATAGACTCAACACTGCCCATAGACTCAACACTGCCCATAGACTCAACACTGCCCATAGACTCAACACTACTCATAGACTCAACACTACCCATAGACTAACACTACCCATAGACTCAACACTACCCATAGACTCAACACTACCCATAGACTCAACACTACCCATAGACTCAACACTACCCATAGACTCAAAACTACCCATAGACTCAACACTGCCCATAGACTCAACACTGCCAACAGACTCAGCACTACCCATAGACTCAACACTGCCCATAGACTCAACACTGCCCATAGACTCAACACTGCCCATAGACTCAACACTACCCATAGACTCAACACTACCCATAGACTCAACACTACCCATAGACTAACACTACCCATAGACTCAACACTACCCATAGACTCAACACTGCCCATAGACTCAACACTACCCATAGACTCAACACTACCCATAGACTAACACTACCCGTAGAATCAACACTGCCCATAGACTCAACACTACCCATAGACTCAGCACTGCCCATAGACTCAACACTGCCAACAGACTCAGCACTGCCAACAGACTCAGCACTACCCATAGACTCAACACTGCCCATAGACTCAACACTGCCCATAGACTAACACTACCCATAGACTAACACTACCCATAGACTCAACACTACCCATAGACTCAACACTACCCATAGACTCAACACTGCCCATAGACTCAACACTACCCATAGACTCAACACTACCCATAGACTAACACTACCCGTAGAATCAACACTACCCATAGACTCAACACTACCCATAGACTCAACACTGCCCATAGACTCAACACTGCCCATAGACTCAGCACTGCCCATAGACTCAACACTGCCAACAGACTCAGCACTGCCAACAGACTCAGCACTACCCATAGACTCAACACTGCCCATAGACTCAACACTGCCCATAGACTAACACTACCCATAGACTCAACACTACCCATAGACTCAACACTACCCATAGACTCAACACTACCCATAGACTCAACACTACCCATAGACTCAACATTGCCCATAGACTCAACACTACCCATAGACTCAACACTGCCCAGAGACTCAACACTACCCATAGACTCAACACTACCCATAGACTCAACACTGCCCATAGACTCAACACTGCCCATAGACTAACACTACCCATAGACTCAACACTGCCCATAGACTCAACACTACCCATAGACTCAGCACTGCCCATAGACTCAACTCTGCCAACAGACTCAGCACTGCCAACAGACTCAGCACTGCCAACAGACTCAACACTGCCCATAGACTCAACACTGCCCATAGACTAACACTACCCATAGACTAACACTACCCATAGACTCAACACTACCCATAGACTCAACACTGCCCATAGACTCAACACTACCCATAGACTCAACACTACCCATAGACTAACACTACCCGTAGAATCAACACTACCCATAGACTCAACACTACCCATAGACTCAACACTACCCATAGACTCAACACTACCCATAGACTCAACACTGCCCATAGACTCAACACTGCCCATAGACTAACACTACCCATAGACTCAACACTACCCATAGACTCAACACTGCCCATAGACTCAACACTACCCATAGACTCAACACTACCCATAGACTAACACTACCCGTAGAATCAACACTACCCATAGACTCAACACTACCCATAGACTAACACTACCCATAGACTCAACACTACCCATAGACTCAACACTACCCATAGACTCAACACTGCCCATAGACTCAACACTGCCCGTAGACTCAAGACTGCCCATTTACGCAACACTGCACCTCCAATTAGCACGGTTGGCTACGAATGGTGGTGTTGGTGGTGGTGATGGTAGTGGCAGTGGTGGCAGTGGTGGTGATGGCGGCGGTGGTGGCGGTGTCGATGGTAGTGGCGATGGTAGTGGCAGTGGTGGCGGTGGTGGCGGCGGTGGTGGCGGTGGTGGTGGTGGTGGCGGTGGCGATGGTAGTGGCAGTGGTGGTGGCGGTGGTGTCGGTGGTGGTGGTGGTGGCGGTGGTGGCATTGATGGTGGCGATGGCAGTGGCGATGGTAGTGGTAGCGGTGGCAGTCGTGTCGGCGGTGACGGCGGCTTTGTCCGCTCACCGCCGGGCCGCAGCAGGAGCGGTGTGGGTGGGCTCCGCTCGACGCGGTCCACCCCGGCTCCGTGTTCTCCCCGCGCCTTGCTGCGCACCACGCAGGAGTAGCGCCCCGCGTCCGTGCCCTCCACCCGCGTGATGTACAGGTTGCCCGTCAGCTGGGACACGAACCGCCGGCCGTCCGATAGCACCTCCACCTCTTCCTCCACCTCCTCCTCCGCCTCCTCTTCCATTGCCGCCGCCGCCGCCGCCGCCCCCTCTCTCTCCCGTTTTCCGGCCGTGCCGCTACGGACGCGCGTCCGGCGTCTCCGCCCGGTGGACTTCAGCCAGCTGTAGGACACCTCTGCAAGACGACGCGAACGAGAGAAGCGCGGTCGGCAACATCCAAACGCAGGACCGCAGAGCTTGGGAAATTCTTTTTTTCTTTAATCTCTCTCTTTTAAAAAAAAAATGAGATGTAGCTCGCCCTGCTCGGCCACGTGTGTGAGTTTTCCTCCCAGATGTTTAAAAAAATACCTCTCGTTGGTAAATTTGCCCAAACATCCAAATGTAGGACCGCAGAACTCAGTCCTCCTCCTCGTCCTCCTCGCAAACGCGGCGTGCGGTTTTCATCCGGGCTCTCCGCTTTCCTCCCGCATGGATAAACAACTTACTCATCGATCTGGCCGGACCTTCCAAATGTTGGAGCACGGAACTTGGGCAATTTTTCTTATTAAAGATTTAGATTCATACCCCCCCCCCCCCTGCTCGCACACGTGTGTGGTGTCTCACCGGTTTCCACCGAAGAGTATCAATAAAACATGAAATAAAAAATAAACCCCCCGTTAGTAGAGCTGACCGAACATCCAAATGCAGGACCACAGAACTTGGGCAATTATTGGCCCACGTGTTAATCCGCAATTGTTGGCGTCGGTCCTGGCCGCCTTCCTTCCCGCTTGCGTGCGATTTCCCACCAACCTCCGTGCGCGGAAGATGCCTCGCGTCACGAAGTACGGCCACAGCGTTGGCGAGATGCCGTTCTTATCGCCAAGCGGACCATTCAAACATTCAGCGGGGCGACTCTCTCTTCAATGTTATGCACACATATATATTAAAAACATCCCGATTGTAGAGTCGCGAGCCGAAGGATCCCTGCCGGAACAGACGCACCCTCCACGCTGTTCAGTTGCCGATCCTGCCCGCCACCGGCTCCGCTTCCCCCCCCTCCCGCTCCGGCTCCGCCCTCCCCTCTCCCCATTGGTTATCCACGTCGGCCGCCACCCCCCCCCCGGGCCCTCATCGGCGGCGCACGCCGTAGGCTCGGGGCGCAAAACGTCGCGCGGGGTTGCCGCGGAGACGGAGGCGGCTGGGAATGAGCGCGCCGTGGAACGTTACGTAGGCGCGCTGCACTCGACTCCGAGGGGTACGCCAAGCCACAGTCATCCCCAGGATTATCGCTACCCTGTATTCATCCTGTAAACCCGCGGGCAGGTTTATTGGGAGGGGGGAATTAGGCGGCGAGATGGAGGCGGCGTGGCCAAAATAATCCACCCGACGGCGATCCGGACTTTCCCGGGGTGAGAATTAATCACTGGGGTGGAAACCCTTCGTGTTGGAAAGCGGCTCGCGGAAGCGGATATCACAGAGCTACCGCTGAGATCTCCTTCTTATTCAAGCGACGCTCTGGTGCACACAGAACGGCCCGTGGAAGTGGACATGACAGAGCTACCTCCGAGATCCCCTTCTTCTTCTTACTCAAGTGACGCTCTGGTGCACACAGAACGGCCCCCGGAAGTGGATATGACAGAGCTACCTCTGAGATCTCCTTCTTCTTATTCAAGCGACGCTCTGGTGCACACAGAACGGCCCGCGGAAGTGGATGTGACAGAGCTACCTCCGAGATCCCCTTCTTCTTCTTATTCAAGCGGCGCTCTGGTGCACACAGAACGGCCCGTGGAAGTGGACATGACAGAGCTACCTCCGAGATCCCCTTCTTCTTCTTACTCAAGCGACACTCTGGTGCACACAGAACGGCCCGCGGAAGTGGATATGACAGAGCTACCTCCGAGATCCCCTTCTTCTTCTTATTCAAGCGGCGCTCTGGTGCACACGCAGAGCACAGGGGGCAGCACTTTCCCACCCGCCCTGCCGGTGTGAGAGTAGCGCTCGTCACGTGACGGTCACGACCTCTACATTTTTGTTCCACCGTCTCAGACGGTGCATCTTGGGCCCTAAAGAAATTCAGAAAATCGCCTGGGCCCATCGACGGCGCATCGATGAAACGTGACGATCGGTCTGTGGTCGCCGATTGCCGTCAGGATTTGACGGCTGAGCGGCAGCCGGGAGACGGAACGCCACCCCGAGACAGAGAGAGGCGCGCCTCCTCCGCGCGAGACGGGGCTATGAATTCATCTCTCGTGTGTGTTTTGTTGTTGTTGTTGTGCGTGTTGTTGTTGTTTTTGTTTGTTTTGTTGTTGTTGTGTGTGTTGTGTGTGTTGTTGTGTGTTTTGTTGTTGTGTGTGTGTGTTGTTGTTGTGTGTGTTGTTGTGCGTGTGGAGCGGAAGTGTAGCGGTTAGCGCTACGCTGCGCTACGAAAGCCCGAGTTCAGATCGCACTCACGGCCAACACCAGTGACGATTACCTGAACCGATCCTGGGCCTCCCCTAGGACGACTCAGCCTCAAATGAGTACCTGGTTCGGTGTGTAGTAGTAAACATCGCCACTGGGGAGACAAAAGCGGCCTGGCGTGGTGCTGACCACTCACGCCCTCGTGTGCCGTTCCGGCCTTCATAGGTGGGTGCTCGCTAACAGCACTTGCCCCTACAGCCTGTTACAGGCTATTCGGGGGATCTTTATTGTTGGGCAGGCAATTTCTACGCGGATCGTCATGTCGCCGGATCGTGAGAGGTGGCGATGGCTTTGGCGGAGTCAGTTCCTTCATCCAGCAGTGGACAGACCATGGCTGATGAGGCGGGTATCGTGGCTGTCGTAGAAATAATGAAAACAATTTTTTTTCCATTTTCAATTTCTTTCCTCCCATCTCACACCCCCCCCTTTCCCCTCATTGGAAGCGAAAAGGTAAAATCAATCGGTAATAAGCAGCTCATTAACCCCCGCGCACTTCCGCAACGACCGGGCAACCGCCCTGCGCCGCACGGGCAAAGCAGGCGCAGCCCTGGGAATATCCCTGCTCACGCCCCTGCTGACAGAAGAGGCCTCCCACTGGCAGAGAGAGCGCGAGAGAGTTTCGGTACGTACGGTGCGAAATAAACTCAACACTGCCCATAGACTCAGCACTGCACCATAGACTCAACACTGCCCATAGACTCAGCACTGCACCATAGACTCAGCACTGCCCATAGACTCAGCACTGCACCATAGACTCAACACTGCCCATAGACTCAACACAGCCCATAGACTCAACACTGCACCATAGACTCAACACTGCCCATAGACTCAGCACTGCCCATAGACTCAACACTGCCCATAGACTCAACACTGCCCATAGACTCAACACAGTCCATAGACTCAACACTGCCCATAGACTCAACACAGCCCATAGACTCAACACTGCACCATTGACTCAACACATCCCATAGACTCAGCACTGCACCATAGACTCAACACAGCCCATAGACTCAACACTGCACCATAGACTCAACACTACCCATAGACTCAACACTGCCCTTAGACTCAACACTGCACCATAGACTCAACACAGCCCATAGACTCAGCACTGCACCATAGACTCAACACAGCCCATAGACTCAGCACTGCCCATAGACTCAACACTTCCCCATAGACTCAACACTGCCCATAGACTCAACACTGCCCTTAGACTCAACACTTCCCATAGACTCAACACTTCCCATAGACTCAACACTACCCATAGACTCAACACTACCCATAGACTCAACACTACCCATAGACTCAACACTACCCATAAACTCAACACTACCCATAGACTCAGCACTGCCCACAGACTCAACACTGCCCACAGACTCAACACTGCACCTCCAATTCGCAAGGTTGTCGACGTACGGTGCGAAAGAAGTTCAAGCTAAGTGAAAGCCGTCGGCATGTTTGCGTGTTGAACTTCTTTCACACCGTACGTAGCCAACTCCTCCGATGGGAGGTGCGGGGGAAGGACACCAAACTAGACATAAACTAGAGTTCTAGACAAATCAGTTTGTCAATATTAGACGACGATTATTTAAAGGTGCATCACAGCTCCAAGTGTGCTTCCTCATATCGGAAGGGGAAGAGCGTTCCAGACGGCCGCAGAATCTGCGTCTGAAAGCACCGCGCGATGCAGCGGCGACCGCAGCCTTGGGTCGATGGCCAGCAGCAGTCAAAACGTCAATGCCTAAGGAAATATGAATCAGCTTATTGATCATCTCGTCGATAATCTGAGGATATGATACATTGGGACAAGTGCCGTGAGCGAACACTTTTGAAAGCTGGAACGGCAAAAACGACGCTGTGGGTGGCCAGCGACCATTCCCGGCCGCCTTTGTCTCCGCAGTGCCGAAGTATATATACACCACCTCCACCACCTCCTCCTCCACCACCTCCACCACCTCCACCTCCTCCTCCACCTACTACACCTCCACCACCTCCACCACCTCCTCCTCCACCTCCACCACCTCCTCCACCTCCTCCTCCTCCACCACCTCCTCCTCCACCTCCTCCACCACCTCCTCCACCTCCACCACCTCCATGACCTCCACCTCCACCACCTCCTTCACCTCCTCCACCTCCACCTCCTCCTCCACCTCCACTACCTCCTCCACCTCCTCTTCCACCTCCTCCACCTCCTCCTCCACCTCCTCCTACATCTCTTCCTCCTCCACCACCACCTCCTCCACCATCTCCACCTCCTTCACCTCCTCCACCTCCTCCTCCACCTCCACCTCCTCCACCTCCACCTCCTCCACCTCCTCCACCACCTCCACCTCTTCCACCTCCTCCTCCACCTCCTCCTCCACCACCTCCTTCTCCACCTCCTCCACCACCTCCACCACCAGGAGGGGTTCGAATAATCACTGCCCCCACTCTTTTATCGGTCGTGAGCGAGAATCGACCCCGGATGCCAAGTGCTGCGCTAACCACTGCGCCACCGCTCCCAAAACGCACGTGACACACAGTGGATGCCCATCGTAATTGAAATGCGCGTGAAGGGCTCACAAGTGATGCCATCACATCTACCCCACTCAATTTAAGGGAACGGAACGGGTGGAGGACTTCGCCACAAATCTGGCTGCTGTCCGTCTGATGATGCCGTTTGTAATTACTGGCGAAACGTCGTACAGATTGTAAATGTTGCGGATTTGCTCTCCGACACACAACTGGCGGTGCTGTGCTCGTGACGAATTGGCAACGTTCTGTTCACGTGACACAACCCTTGCTGATTGGCTGTGTCGGGCGGTGGCGGGTTTAGCGACACATTTATTTATACTTTTACACGATCTAACCCTCCCAAAAAAGCCCACATTATGAATGACGCGCACACACACACACTCGCTCACTCACTCTGTATAATCAAAAGAATTCTTGCAGAGGCTCCACACGAGGCATTTCTGATCCCCCTCTCTACCATTTGATTGGCACAAACTTTGAATGTGATCTGGTTTAGCCTGTGATGCCCTGCTAATGGTATATGTGTGTGTGTTCGTGTGTACGTGTGTCTGTGTATCGTAGTGGGAAGCGGTAGTGTAGCGGTTAGCGCGCTGCGTTACAAACCTGGCGACCCGAGTTCGATTCCCACTCACGGCCAACATCAGAACCGATTATCTGAACCGGTCCTGGGCCTCCCCTAGGTCTACTCAGCCTAAAATGAGTTCCTGGTGCGGTGTGTAAACATCGCCACTGAGGAGACAAAGGCGGTCGGGCGTGGTGTTGGCCACCCATCCCCTGTTAAGGCTACACTAATTTGAGGCTGAGTCGACCTATGGGAGGCCCAGGATCGATTCAGATAATCGTCACCGGTGTTCGTGGCCGTGAGCGGGAATCGTAGCGCAGCGCGCAACCGTTGCACCACCGCTCCCCAACACGCATACAGTCAAGGTACACCTAGCCTGGCACAAGCACCGCGGTGACGTCACCGCCACTTGTTATTGTTGTTGTGGGAGCTCGTGAGGAGCGGTGGTGCAGCGGTTAGCGCGCGCTGTGCTGCTCACGGCGATCCTGTTACCGGTCCTCCACCCCTCCACTAGGTCGACTCAGCCTCAAAATGATACCGTGTGACCCCCCCACCACCACCACTCGTCTGTATGCCGCAAGCGGCGGCCTTCGTAGGCGCTGTCACTCGCTTGACAGCACTTGCCCCGAGCAGCCAGAGGCTACACGGGGGATCTTTGCCTTTAGTGAGCGCGCGCGTGACAAAGAAACATCGCGGCGTGCACACCACGTGGTGCAGAGAGAGCCTTGAGAGAGAGGGGGCGGGGGAGGTTGTGGGGAGGTGGTGGGTGGGGAAGTCGGGGGGGAGGGAGGTGGGACGGAAGGTGGGGAGGGGTGGTGGGTGGGAGGTGGGGAGGTAGTGGTGGGGTGGTAGAAGGGGAGGTGGGTGGGTGATGGGCGTGGGAGGTGGGGGTGAAGTGGGGGTGAGGAGGTGGGGGTGAAGGTGGTGGGGAGGTAAGAGAGGTGGTTGGTGTGAGTGGGGGTGAGGTGGCACGTGGCGAGGCGAGAATGGAGGATTGATGGCGAACGCCTTCAGCCCTCCCCCACGTGACCTTGGGAGCAGCGGCCACAGCGCTGATGGCCAGGGACCCTCTGGGCGGCCCGGCATGAACCGCGAGCGAGTAACTCCTCCTCCACCTCCTCCACCTCCTCCACCTCCTCCACCTCCTCCACCTCCTCCACCTCCTCCACCTCCTCCACCTCCTCCTCCACCTCCTCCACCTCCTCCTCTACGACCTCCTCCACCTCCTCCACCTCCTCCACCTCCTCCTCCACCTCCTCCTCCACCTCCTCCACCTCCTCCACCTCCTCCACCTCCTCCACCTCCTCCACCTCCTCCACCTCCTCCACCTCCTCCTCCACCTCCTCCACCTCCTCCTCTACGACCTCCTCCACCTCCTCCACCTCCTCCACCTCCTCCTCCACCTCCTCCTCCACCTCCTCCACCTCCTCCACCTCCTCCTCCACCTCCTCCACCTCCTCCTCTACGACCTCCTCCACCTCCTCCTCCACCTCCTCCACCTCCTCCTCTACGACCTCCTCCTCCACCTCCTCCACCTCCTCCACCTCCTCCTCCACCTCCTCCTCCACCTCCTCCACCTCCTCCTCTACGACCTCCTCCACCTCCTCCTCCACCTCCTCCTCCAACTCCTCCTCCACGACCACCTCATCCTCCTCCACCTCCTCCTCCTCCACCTCCTCCACCTCCTCCTCCACCTCCTCCTCCTCCACCTCCACCTCAACCTCCTCCTCCACCTCCTCCAGCTCCTCCACCTCTTCCACCTCCTACTCCACCTCCTCCACCTCCTCCAACTCCTCCTCCACCTCCTACTCCACCTCCTCCACCTCCTCCTCCACCTCCTCCACCTCCACCTCCTACTCCACGTCCTCCACCTCCTCCACCTCCTCCTCCACCTCCTCCACCTCCTCCACCTCCTCCTCCACCTCCTCCACCTCCTCCACCTCCTACTCCACCTCCACCTCCTCCTCCTCCTCTACATCCTCCACCAACTCCTCCACCTCCTCCTCCACCTCCTCCACCTCCTCCTCCTCCTCCACCTCCTCCTCCTCCACCTCCTCCACCTCCTCCACCTCTTCCTCCTCCACCTCCTCCACCTCCACCTCCTACTCCACCTCCTCCACCTCCTCCACCTCCTCCTCCACCTCCTACTCCACCTCCTCCAACTCCTCCACCTCCTCCTCCACCTCCTCCACCTCCTCCACCTCCTCCACCTCCTCCTCCACCTCCTACTCCAACTCCTCCACCTCCTCCACCTCCTCCTCCACCTCCTCCTCCACCTCCTCCTCCACCTCCTCCACCTCCTCCTCCACCTCCTCCAACTCAACCTCCTCCTCCACCTCCTCCTCCACCTCCTCCAACTCGACCTCCTCCTCCACCTCGACCTCCTCCACCTCCTCCTCCACCTCCTCCACCTCCTCCTCCACCTCCTCCTCCACCTCCTCCACGTCCTCCACCTCCTCCACCACCTCCACCTCCTCCTCCACGACCTCCTCCACCTCCACCAACTCCTATCACCTCCTCCATCTCCACCAACTCCTCCACCACCTCCTCCTCCACCTCCTCCACCTCCTACACCTCCTCCTCCACCTCCTCCTCCACCTCCTCCTCCACCTTCTCCTCCTCCTCCACCTCCTCCTCCTCCTCCTCCTCCTCCTCCTCCACCACCTACACCTCCACCTCCTCCACCTCCTCCTCCTCCACCTCCTCCTCCACCTCCTCAACCTCCTCCTCCACCTCCTCCACCTCCTCCTCCACCTCCTCCACCTCCTACTCCACCTCCTCCAACTCCTCCACCTCCACCTCCTCCTCCACCTCCTCCACCTCCTCCACCTCCTCCTCCACCTCCTACTCCACCTCCTCCACCTCCTCCTCCACCTCCTCCTCCACCTCCTCCACCTCCTCCTCCACCTCCTCCACCTCCACCTCCTCCAACTCAACCTCCTCCTCCACCTCCTCCTCCACCTCCTCCTCCACCTCCTCCAACTCGACCTCCTCCTCCACCTCGACCTCCTCCACCTCCTCCTCCACCTCCTCCACCTCCTCCACCTCCTCCTCCACCTCCTCCTCCACCTCCTCCACGTCCTCCACCTCCTCCACCACCTCCTCCTCCACGACCTCCTCCACCTCCACCAACTCCTCTCACCTCCTCCATCTCCACCACCTCCTCCACCACCTCCTCCTCCACCTCCTCCACCTCCTCCACCTACACCTCCTCCTCCACCTCCTCCTCCACCTCCTCCTCCACCTCCTCCTCCTCCTCCACCACCTACACCTCCACCTCCTCCACCTCCTCCTCCACCTCCTCCTCCTCCACCTCCTCCTTCTCCTCCTCCACCTCCTCCTCCACCTCGACCTCCTCCACCTGCTCCACCTCGACCTCCTCCACCTCCTCCACCAACTCCTCCACCTCCTCCACCACCTCCACCTCCTCCACCTCCTCCTCCACCTCCTCCACCTCCTCCACCAACTCCTACCACCTACTCCATCTCCACCACCTCCTCCACCACCTCCACCTCCTCCACCTCCTCCACCACCTACACCTCCTCCTCCACGACCTCCTCCACCTCCTCCACGACCTCCTCCAACTCTTCCACCACCACCTCCTCCTCCACAACCTCCTCCAGCACATCCTCCTACACCTCCTACACCTCCTCCAACTCCTGCACCACCTCCACCTCCTCCACCTCCTCCACCTCCATCACCTCCTCCTACATTCACTACATGTCTAGATGTGACTAGGAGACACTCACTACGTGTCTAGATATGACTAGGAGACACTCACTACGTGTCTTGATGTGACTAGGAGACATTCACTACGTGTCTAGATGTGACTAGGAGACACTCACTACATGTATAGATGTGACTAAGAGACACTCACACATGTCTAGATATGACTAGGAGACACCCACTACATGTCTAGATGTGACTAGGAGACACTCACACATGTCTAGATGTGACTAGGAGACACTCACACATGTCTAGATGTGACTAGGAGACACTCACTACATGTCTAGATGTGACTAGGAGACACTCACTACATGTCTAGACGTGACTAGGAGACACTCACTACATGTCTAGATGTGACTAGGAGACACTCACTACGTGTCTATATGTGACTAGGAGACACTCACTACATGTCTAGACGTGACTAGGAGACACTACGTGTCTAGATGTGACTAGGAGACACTCACTACGTGTCTAGATGTCACTAGGAGCCACTCACTACATGTCTAGATGTGACTAGGAGACACTCACTATATGTCTAGATGTGACTAGGAGACACTCACTACATGTTTAGTTGTGAAGAGGAGACACCCACTACATGTCTAGATGTGACTAGGAGACACTCACTACGTGTCTAGATGTGACTAGAAGACACTCACTACATGTCTAGATCTGACTAGGAGACACCCACTACATATCTAGATGTGACTACGAGACACCCACTACGTGTCTAGATGTGACTAGGAGACACCCACTACGTGTCTAGATGTGACTAGGAGACACTCACTACGTGTCTAGATGTGACTCGGAGACACTCACTACATGTCTAGACGTGACTAGGAGACACTCACTACATGTCTAGATGTGACTAGGAGACACTCACTACATGTCTAGATGTGACTAGGAGACACCCACTACGTGTCTAGATGTGACTAGGAGACACTCACTACATGTCTAAACGTGACTAGGAGACACTCACTACATGTCTAGATGTGACTAGGAGACACTCACTACGTGTCTATATGTGACTAGGAGACACTCACTACATGTCTAGACGTGACTAGGAGACACTACGTGTCTAGATGTGACTAGGAGACACTCACTACGTGTCTAGATGTGACTATGAGACACCCACTACGTGTCTAGATGTGACTAGGAGACACCCACTACGTGTCTAGATGTGACTAGGAGACACTCACTACGTGTCTAGATGTGACTAGGAGACACTCACTACATGTCTAGATGTGACTAGGAGACACCCACTACGTGTCTAGATGTGACTAGGAGACACTCACTACATGTCTAGACGTGACTAGGAGACACTCACTACATGTCTAGATGTGACTAGGAGACACTCACTACGTGTCTATATGTGACTAGGAGACACTCACTACATGTCTAGACGTGACTAGGAGACACCCACTACGTGTCTAGACGTGACTAGGAGACACTCACTACATGTCTAGATGTGACTAGGAGACACCCACTACATGTCTAGATGTGACTAGGAGACACTGACTACATGTCTAGATGTGACTATGAGACACTCACTACATGTCTAGATGTGACTAGGAGACACCCACTACATGTCTAGATGTGACTAGGAGACACTCACTACATGTCTAGATGTGACTAGGAGACACTCACTACATGTTTAGTTGTGAAGCGGAGACACCCACTACATGTCTAGATGTGACTAGGAGACACTCACTACGTGTCTAGATGTGACTAGAAGACACTCACTACATGTCTAGATCTGACTAGGAGACACCCACTACATATCTAGATGTGACTACGAGACACCCACTACGTGTCTAGATGTGACTAGGAGACACCCACTACGTGTCTAGATGTGACTAGGAGACACTCACTACATGTCTAGACGTGACTAGGAGACACTCATTACATGTCTAAATGTGACTAGGAGACACTCACTACATGTCTAGATGTGACTAGGAGACACCCACTACGTGTCTAGATGTGACTAGGAGACACTCACTACATGTCTAGACGTGACTAGGAGACACTCACTACATGTCTAGATGTGACTAGGAGAAACTCACTACGTGTCTATATGTGACTAGGAGACACTCACTACATGTCTAGACGTGACTAGGAGACACTACGTGTCTAGATGTGACTAGGAGACACTCACTACGTGTCTAGATGTGACTAGGAGACACTCACTACATGTCTAGATGTGACTCGGAGACACTCACTACATGTCTAGATGTGACTAGGAGACACTCACTACATGTCTAGATTTGACTAGGAGACACTCACTACATGTCTAGACGTGACTAGGAGACACTCACTACATGTCTAGATGTGACTAGGAGACACTCACTACGTGTCTATATGTGACTAGGAGACACTCACTACATGTCTAGACGTGACTAGGAGACACTACGTGTCTAGATGTGACTAGGAGACACTCACTACGTGTCTAGATGTCACTAGGAGCCACTCACTACATGTCTAGATGTGACTAGGAGACACTCACTATATGTCTAGATGTGACTAGGAGACACTCTCTACATGTTTAGTTGTGAAGAGGAGACACCCACTACATGTCTAGATGTGACTAGGAGACACTCACTACGTGTCTAGATGTGACTAGAAGACACTCACTACATGTCTAGATCTGACTAGGAGACACCCACTACATATCTAGATGTGACTACGAGACACCCACTACGTGTCTAGATGTGACTAGGAGACACCCACTACGTGTCTAGATGTGACTAGGAGACACTCACTACGTGTCTAGATGTGACTCGGAGACACTCACTACATGTCTAGACGTGACTAGGAGACACTCACTACATGTCTAGATGTGACTAGGAGACACTCACTACATGTCTAGATGTGACTAGGAGACACCCACTACGTGTCTAGATGTGACTAGGAGACACTCACTACATGTCTAGATGTGACTAGGAGACACTCACTACATGTCTAGATGTGACTAGGAGACACTCACTACGTGTCTATATGTGACTAGGAGACACTCACTACATGTCTAGACGTGACTAGGAGACACTACGTGTCTAGATGTGACTAGGAGACACTCACTACGTGTCTAGATGTGACTACGAGACACCCACTACGTGTCTAGATGTGACTAGGAGACACCCACTACGTGTCTAGATGTGACTAGGAGACACTCACTACGTGTCTAGATGTGACTAGGAGACACTCACTACATGTCTAGATGTGACTAGGAGACACCCACTACGTGTCTAGATGTGACTAGGAGACACTCACTACGTGTCTAGATGTGACTCGGAGACACTCACTACATGTCTAGACGTGACTAGGAGACACTCACTACATGTCTAGATGTGACTAGGAGACACTCACTACATGTCTAGATGTGACTAGGAGACACCCACTACGTGTCTAGATGTGACTAGGAGACACTCACTACATGTCTAGATGTGACTAGGAGACACTCACTACATGTCTAGATGTGACTAGGAGACACTCACTACGTGTCTATATGTGACTAGGAGACACTCACTACATGTCTAGACGTGACTAGGAGACACTACGTGTCTAGATGTGACTAGGAGACACTCACTACGTGTCTAGATGTGACTACGAGACACCCACTACGTGTCTAGATGTGACTAGGAGACACCCACTACGTGTCTAGATGTGACTAGGAGACACTCACTACGTGTCTAGATGTGACTAGGAGACACTCACTACATGTCTAGATGTGACTAGGAGACACCCACTACGTGTCTAGATGTGACTAGGAGACACTCACTACATGTCTAGACGTGACTAGGAGACACTCACTACATGTCTAGATGTGACTAGGAGACACTCACTACGTGTCTATATGTGACTAGGAGACACTCACTACATGTCTAGACGTGACTAGGAGACACTACGTGTCTAGATGTGACTAGGAGACACTCACTACGTGTCTAGATGTGACTAGGAGACACTCACTACATGTCTAGATGTGACTCGGAGACACTCACTACATGTCTAGATGTGACTAGGAGACACTCACTACATGTCTAGATGTGACTAGGAGACACTCACTACATGTCTAGACGTGACTAGGAGACACTCACTACATGTCTAGATGTGACTAGGAGACACTCACTACGTGTCTATATGTGACTAGGAGACACTCACTACATGTCTAGATGTGACTAGGAGACACTCACTACATGTCTAGATGTGACTAGGAGACACTCACTATATGTTTAGTTGTGAAGAGGAGACACCCACTACATGTCTAGATGTGACTAGGAGACACTCACTACGTGTCTAGATGTGACTAGAAGGCACTCACTACATGTCTAGATCTGACTAGGAGACACCCACTACATATCTAGATGTGACTACGAGACACCCACTACGTGTCTAGATGTGACTAGGAGACACCCACTACGTGTCTAGATGTGACTAGGAGACACTCACTACGTGTCTAGATGTGACTCGGAGACACTCACTACATGTCTAGACGTGACTAGGAGACACTCACTACATGTCTAGATGTGACTAGGAGACACTCACTACATGTCTAGATGTGACTAGGAGACACCCACTACGTGTCTAGATGTGACTAGGAGACACTCACTACATGTCTAGACGTGACTAGAAGACACTCACTACATGTCTAGATGTGACTAGGAGACACTCACTACGTGTCTATATTTGACTAGGAGACACTCACTACATGTCTAGACGTGACTAGGAGACACTACGTGTCTAGATGTGACTAGGAGACACTCACTACGTGTCTAGATGTGACTACGAGACACCCACTACGTGTCTAGATGTGACTAGGAGACACCCACTACGTGTCTAGATGTGACTAGGAGACACTCACTACGTGTCTAGATGTGACTAGGAGACACTCACTACATGTCTAGACGTGACTGGCAGACACTCACTACATGTCTAGATGTGACTAGGAGACACTCACTACGTGTCTATATGTGACTAGGAGACACTCACTACATGTCTAGACGTGACTAGGAGACACTACGTGTCTAGATGTGACTAGGAGACACTCACTACGTGTCTAGATGTGACTAGGAGACACTCACTACATGTCTAGATGTGACTCGGAGACACTCACTACATGTCTAGATGTGACTAGGAGACACTCACTACATGTCTAGATGTGACTAGGAGACACTCACTACATGTCTAGATGTGACTAGGAGACACTCACACATGTCTAGATGTGACTAGGAGACACTCACTACATGTCTAGATGTGACTAGGAGACACTCACTACATGTCTAGACGTGACTAGGAGACACTCACTACATGTCTAGATGTGACTAGGAGACACTCACTACGTGTCTATATGTGACTAGGAGACACTCACTACATGTCTAGACGTGACTAGGAGACACTACGTGTCTAGATGTGACTAGGAGACACTCACTACGTGTCTAGATGTGACTAGGAGCCACTCACTACATGTCTAGATGTGACTAGGAGACACTCACTACATGTCTAGATGTGACTAGGAGACACTCACTACATGTCTAGATGTGACTAGGAGACACTCACACATGTCTAGATGTGACTAGGAGACACTCACTACATGTCTAGATGTGACTAGGAGACACTCACTACATGTCTAGATGTGACTAGGAAACACTCACTACGTGTCTAGATGTGACTAGGGGACACTCACTACATGTCTAGACGTGACTAGGAGACACTCACTACATGTCTAGATGTGACTAGGAGACACTCACTACGTGTATAGATGTGACTAGGAGACACTCACTACATCTCTAGATGTGACTAGGAGACACTCACTACGTGTCTAGATGTGACTAGGAGACACTCACTACATGTCTAGATGTGACTAGGAGACACTCACTACGTGTCTAGATGTGACTAGGAGACACTCACTACATGTCTAGATGTGACTAGGAGACACTCACTACGTGTCTAGATGTGACTAGGAGACACCCACTACGTGTCTAGATGTGACTAGGAGACGCCCAGAGACAATCACAAAGATCCCCCGTGTAGGCTGTAACAGACTGTAGGGGCAAGTGCTGTTAGCGAGCAGCGCTTGTGAAGGCCGGCACGGCACACGAGGGGGTGGGTGGCCAGCACCACGCCCGGCCGCCTTTGTCTCCCCAGCGGCGATGTTTACACACCGCACCAGGCACTCATTTGACGCCGAGTGGACCTAAGGGAGGCCCAGGACCGGTTCAGATTATCGCATTGGTGGATCGCTCACGCACGACCCCCAAAGGCAAAGCTCCCCCGTGTAGCCTCTGACAGGCAGCTGGGGGCAAGTGCCCTTGGCGAGTGGCAGCGCCTACGAAGGCTGGGTGGTAGAGGGCGGGTGGGTGGCCAACACCACGCCCGGCCGCCTTTGTCTCCCCGGTGGCGACGTTCACACAAGATAATTTTGAGGCTGAGTCGACCTAAGCGTTTGGAGGGGGGAGGGGGGGTAGGAGGTGGAGGATGCCCAGGACCGGTAACAGTTCGGGTATCGAACGAGGATCGTAGCCGGGAGTTCGTGGCTCAGCGTGCGCTAACCGCTGCACCACCGCTCCCCACTCACGCTCTCTGCAGAACAAGTGGAGGGTGGAGGGTGGAGGGGGTAAATAACCCGAACTCAACACAGAAGGGCGGCCCCCGGTCGGGAATCGAACCCAGCCGGCTTCTTGCCGTGCGGCCAACCAATCCCAACACCCGCGCCATTCGCCACACAAGTGACGGCGACGTCACCACGGTGCCCTGTGCCAGGCTAGGTGCACCAGGAGGTCACGGGGCAGAGCCAGCAGGTGCCATGGGTCGACTGACTGAGATGACTTGCCGATGCACCACCTGTGCCCCCTACTGTGCCAACACCACCATCGCCGCCACCACCAACCGCCGTGCCGCCCAGATAATCATCTTGTTTCAAAATACATATTTGTAAAGCAAAACAAAGAGGCTGAGAAAAAGTTTAACTTTTCACAGAAACATTCAACGAAATTTCCACCTCTTTATTTTTGACCTCGCGGTCTTCCCGTGGCTGATTAAGGATCCCGCGGGACTCCCTTCGCGAGGGGGAAGCGCATCGCCACACGTGGCCGCGGCTGTTAGGCGGAGCAGTGAATGGATTCCAGATTCCAGTTGAATTATTATTCACACTGTGCTCGGAGGAGGAAGGAATGGATCGCGGGACTGAGTCAACGTGACGAGAGATGCACAACAAAAACCGGTTCAGTGACCCCGTGCAAAAACCGGTTCAGTGACCCCGCACCAAACCGGTTCAGTGACCCCGCACCAAACCGGCTCAGTGACCCCGGGCGAGCGACTCGCGCGGAGCGAGACTCAACTCGGGGAGGACACACACGGTTCGCGAGCACCCCGCGGGGTAGAGAGCATGTTGTTGGCATGTTGTTGGCATGTTGTTGGCATGTTGTTGGAATGCTGTTGGCATGTTGTTGGCATGTTGTTGGCATGTTGTTGGCATGCTGTTTGCATGGTGTTTGCATGTTGTTGGCATGTTGTTGGCATGTTGTTTGCATGTTGTTGGCATGTTGTTGGCATGTTGTTGGCATGTTGTTTGCATGTTGTTGGCATGTTGTTTGCATTTTGTTTGCATGTTTCATCATCATCATCGTCACGGTGGCCAGGAGATGTTAACTCCCTCGCCTGGTCTACAGGAGGTCGTGGGTTTGATCCCGACCCTCACGACGTATATTTGGAGTCAGCGCATCGCTCTCTCTCCCCGTGGTCCACCGGCGTTTCCCCCCCACACTGAGAATCATCATCACGCTGCCGCTATAAATGTCCACGCGACGATGATAAGCCCCCAAATTCGTTGAGCAATCATTTGCCGATCGCCAGGTCGCTTCTGGAACGTAAAAAATAAAGGAGCTACATCGCTCACACATCGTTTAGTTCATAGTTTAAATCATCTCACAACGCCTGGCTCACTCTTGTCTGCGCATGGCACGAGACAACAACAAGGACAGACGAGACAGACAGACCGGGCCCTGCCTCTTCAACGCATTCTCCTGCGGAGGGAGGAGCTGGTAGGAACGTCGGGTTGCTCGGTCAATGGCCAGGGTCACACGGCAGCACCACCACGTGGTGTGTTTAGCACAATATGCCCGACTGTGAGGGCAGGCACAAGCTGGCGTGAGTAGGTTACACGTTGAGTTTTATAAGGGCACCACGGGGTGACCAGCCCGTCCCCACCCAGCCCCACCCTCCCCACCCAGTCCCTCCCTCTCCACCCAGCCCCTCCCTCTCCACCCAGCCCCACCCTCCCCACCCAGCCCCTCCCTCCCCACCCAGCCCCTCTCCACCCAGCCCCTCCCCACCCAGCCCCACCCCTCCCATTTGTGGATGCACGACGGACGGACGGACACAATAATCCCCTGTGGGCTGGTGGTGGTGGTGGTGTAGTAACCAGGAGGTTCCTACACAGTATCACGTGACAGGCAGAACGGTCCCTGCCTCTTCATCACGTGACAGACAGACAGCATGCACGTGCGTCTAGGTAATGACTGACCGACAGAGCTGTTGGTGTCTATCGACGATTATCGATTATGATGAGAGATCGTTTAGTTGAGTTTGTATTCAGGCGTGCTCTGCAGCCCAAGAGGCCAATTCCGACCACACCGCACGTCGACCGGGACATGGTTACCATTCGGTTTTGTTTGTGTTTTGTTTTAACTCTGATCAACGTTCGTTTGTGTTTGTTGTGCCGTGGCACTGGGGAGACAAAGACGGCCGGGCGTGGTTGCTGGCCACCCCACTCCCTCGTGCGCCGCTCCGGCCTGAGTAGTAGGTGCTGCTACTCGCTAACAGCACTTGCCCCGGCAGCCTGCTGAGGCTACACGGGGGAATCTGTGTCTTTATCTCTATATGTGTTGGGGAGGAGGAGGGTGGGGAGGGCAGCTGTCCCCCGCGTGAGTCGGGGCCGTCTTTGTCTTTCTCGCCCGGGTTCGCGTCGACTCCCCCCCCCCATCGGAGGCCGAGCACCGTACGACCTCTAGATCGACTCGGCCCGAACAACGGAGCAAACCCCCGGGGTGTCTCCGCGCGAGACGGAGGGCGACGCCGGGCGAGGCGAGCTAGGAGTCGAACCGGCACCGTCCGACCGTTAAAGCGACGCGCACACACGGACTTGTGGTGCCGTGGTGAGTGGGTTTTTAAATATATATGTAGTTGTGTATTTTAAAATAGACATAGACAATAGAACGGCCATCCCTACTAACGATTAACCGCTTAACGACGGGCCTCCATAGAGCCCAATGTGTAGTGTATAGTGTAGTGTATAGTAGTGTAGTGTGTAGTAGTGTAGTGTATAGTGTAGTGTATAGTAGTATAGTGTATAGTAGTGTGTAGTAGTATAGTATATAGTGTAGTGTGTAGTGTAGTGTATAGTAGTGTAGTGTATAGTAGTGTGTATTGTATTGTAGTGTTTAGTAGTGTATAGTGTAGTGTATAGTAGTGTATAGTGTAGTGTATAGTAGTGTAGTTTATAGTGTATAGTGTAGTGTAATAGTGTAGTGTATAGTAATCTAGTGTATAGTGTAGTGTATAGTGTAGTGTATATTAGTGTGTTGTAGTGTGTAGTGCAGTGTATAGTAGTGTGTAGTGTAGTGTATAGTAGTATAGTGTATAATAGTGTGTATTGTATTGTAGTGTATAGTAGTATATAGTGTAGTGTATAGTAGTGTCGTATATAGTGTATAGTAGTGTATAGTGTAGTATATAGTGTAGTGTATATTGTAGTATAGAGTGTAGTGTATAGTAGTGTAGTATATAGTGTATAGTAGTGTATAGTGTAGTGTATAGTGTAGTATATAGTGTATAGTGTAGTGTATAGTTTAGTGTATAGTGTAGTGTATAGTGTAGTGTATAGTGTAGTGTATAGTGTAGTGTATAGTAGTGTAGTATATAGTGTATAGTAGTGTATGGTGTAGTGTATAGTGTAGTGTATAGTAGTGTAGTATAGTGTATAGTAGTGTATAGTGTAGTGTATAGTAGTGTAGTATAGTGTATAGTAGTGTATAGTGTAGTGTATAGTGTAGTGTATAGTGTAGTGTATAGTGTAGTGTATAGTGTAGTATATAGTTTAGTGTATAGTGTAGTGTATAGTGTAGTATATAGTGTATAGTGTAGTATATAGTGTAGTGTATAGTGTAGTATATAGTGTAGTGTATAGTGTAGTATATAGTGTAGTATATAGTGTAGTGTATAGTGTAGTGTATAGTGTAGTATATAGTGTAGTGTATAGTGTAGTGTATAGTGTAGTATATAGTGTAGTGTATAGTGTAGTGTATAGTGTAGTATATAGTGTAGTGTATAGTATAGTATATAGTGTAGTGTATAGTGTAGTATATAGTGTAGTATATAGTGTAGTATATAGTGTAGTATATAGTGTAGTATATAGTGTAGTATATAGTGTAGTGTATAGTGTAGTGTATAGTGTAGTGTATAGTATAGTATATAGTGTAGTGTATAGTAGTGTAGTGTATAGTGTAGTGTATAGTGTAGTGTATAGTAGTGTAGTGTATAGTGTAGTGTATAGTAGTTTCGGGCCTCCATAGAGCCCAGTGTGGTCGCTTACCGACCATTAACCCGTTAACGACAGGCTGTTGTTGATGCAGTAAATATTAATTAATGCACGTTTATTTTAATATTGTGTTTATAATATCGTTGGTAATCTTTAAATATTAATATCCATTCTTTAAATATTATAAAGTACGTTTTTGGGGGGGTAAAATAAAAGGGTAACTTTCAATGCCATCGGAACGAATTAAGCCTTTAAAATATAATAATAGGGGTTTTCCCCCTTTTTTCTGGCAACAAAACTGACACTTTTTACGAGGATTCATGTTTACTGCATTAACCACAATACCTGCAGTCAAAATGCAAACAAAAAACATACTATGATAATATATGTGGCATTGTCCTCGATACTGATTGGTCCACACCAAGGGACGGCTTTCTTTTGAGCCTCGACCCAATTGGTGCTCGACCAGATGACGCCAGAAGGCGTCACACAGCTCAAAGACAATGCCACTAGCAAAGTAATGAGGGCTCAGGGTGAGCATCTACATCATCCTTAGACCTCCTTTGCCAATACCAAAGTATAATAATAATAATAAATGTATTTGCTATCCATAAAATGTATCCGCTTTGCTCGCCTCACAACCAAATCACTTCACGACGTCTTTCTAGGAACCAATCGCAGTCATCAAGAGGGCTTCTATTGTGATGCAGAGTCACGACATTTACACTTGGAGGCCATGGCAGGCATTTTCCAATTTAAAAAAAAGACCACACACACAAATAACAGAGACGAGAGCCAGAGGAGAAGGCGAGCGAGAGACAGCGGGCCGGGCATCGCCAAGCGGGCTCAGTCCCCGACTCAGCGGTGGAAATTCCACGTTTCCGTGGCAGGAGCCGGCGAGGGGGCGGGGGGGGTGGCGTTGATAATAACCAGGGGCGACTGGAGGCGGGCGCGTTTCATCCCAGACCCGGTCCAGGTGAGCGATGGACCGAGAGGACTCTCGGCTGAGCGAGCGAGTGGATGGAGTTGGGCGAATTAATTGAGCGGGTGAGCGATCGAATGGGCGAGAGAATTGGTGGTGGGGTTGGTGGGGGGGTTGGTGGTGGAGGGGGGGTGGGTGGGCATGACGGATCGATTTCGTGAATAAATGAGAGGGCGAGCAAGCGATCGAGCGAATTGAGTGCGTGAGCGAGTGAATTGATGAGTGGGCGAAGAACAGAAAGACCGGGGACGTGCAGGGTTGAATTTGGGAGTGAGTGAGTGAATTAATGAGTGGGCGAGTAATTGAATTAATGTGGGAGTGAGCGAGTGAGTGAGTGAATGAGTGAGCGAGTGAGTGAGTGAATGAATGGGCGAGTAATTGAATTGATGGGAACCTGTGGGGTGAATGGGGGAGCGAGCGAGTAAGTGAATGGGGGGGGGGGGGGGGTGACAGAGTGACTGAAGCACATCATTTGGTGATGTGTCCGCGTTGGGACTTGGGTCTAAGCACCATTCACAGACGATAACGCGGTGGGGTTGATGTTGGGGTGCGTCCGTGGGGCAGCGTGGAAGTAGTGAGTGGGTGAGTGACTGAGAGGGTGGGTGAGTGAGAGGGTGAGTGACTGAGTGGGTGAGTGACTGAGAGGGTGAGTGACTGAGTGGGTGAGTGAGTGAGTGAGTGGGTGAGTGACTGAGAGGGTGAGTATCTGAGTGGGTGAGTGAGTGAGAGGGTGAGTATCTGAGTGGGTGAGTGAGATGGTGAGTATCTGAGTGGGTGAGTGACTGAGAGGGTGAGTATCTGAGTGGGTGAGTGAGAGGGTGAGTATCTGAGTGGGTGAGTGACTGAGTGGGTGAGTGACTGAGAGGGTGAGTGACTGAGAGGGTGAGTGACTGAGAGGGTGAGTATCTAAGTGGGTGAGTGACTGAGAGGGTGAGTGACTGAGAGGGTGAGTGACTGAGTGAGTGAGTGAGTGGGTGAGTGACTGAGAGGGTGAGTATCTGAGTGGGTGAGTGAGTGAGCGGGTGAGTATCTAAGTGGGTGAGTGAGATGGTGAATATCTGAGTGGGTGAGTGAGAGGGTGAGTATCTGAGTGGGTGAGTGAGAGGGTGAGTATCTGAGTGGGTGAGTGGCTGAGTGGGTGAGTGACTGAGTGGGTGAGTATCTGAGTGGGTGAGTGAGAGGGTGAGTATCTGAGTGGGTGAGTGAGTGAGAGGGTGAGTATCTGAGTGGGTGAGTGAGTGAGATGGTGAGTATCTGAGTGGGTGAGTGAGTGAGAGGGTGAGTATCTGAGTGGGTAAGTGAGTGAGAGGGTGAGTATCTAAGGAGGTGAGTGACTGAGAGGGTGAGTGACTGAGAAGGTGAGTGACTGAGTGCGTGAGTGAGTGAGAGGGTGAGTATCTGAGTGGGTGAGTGACTGAGTGGATGAGTATCTGAGGAGGTGAGTGACTGAGAGGGTGAGTGACTGAGTGGGTGAGTGACTGAGTGGGTGAGTATCTGAGTGGGTGAGTGACTGAGTGGGTGAGTATCTAAGTGGGTGAGTGAGTGAGAGGGTGAGTATCTGAGTGGGTGAGTGACTGAGAGGGTGAGTATCTGAGTGGGTAAGTGACTGAGAGGGTGAGTATCTGAGTGGGTGAGTGACTGAGTGGGTGAGTATCTGAGGAGGTGAGTGACTGAGTGGGTGAGTGAGTGAGAGGGTGAGTATCTGAGTGGGTGAGTGAGATGGTGAGTATCTGAGTGGGTGAGTGAGTGAGAGGGTGAGTATCTGAGTGGGTGAGTGAGAGGGTGAGTATCTGAGTGGGTGAGTGACCGAGAGGGTGAGTGAGTGGGTGAGTATCTGAGTGGGTGAGTGACTGAGTGGGTGAGTATCTGAGTGGGTGAGTGACTGAGTGGGTGAGTGACTGAGTGGGTGAGTATCTGAGTGGGTGAGTGACCGGGTGAGTGACTGAGAGGGTGAGTGACTGAGTGAGTGAGTGGGTGAGTATCTGAGTGGGTGAGTGACTGAGTGGGTGAGTGACTGAGAGGGTGACTATCTAAGTGGGTGAGTGACTGAGTGGGTTAGTGACTGAGTGGGTTGAGTGGCCGGGTGAGTGGCCGGGTGAGTGTGCGGTTACCTCCGGCGTGTGGAGGAGGAGCGCAGATCATCACCACCCCCTGGCCGCCTCGCACCGCCACGGCTCCCCGTGCTTGCCGGCTGAAGGCGTGCAAGTCTGTGGGCGAAGGCGAAAGGGGGCCCCCACGCCCCCCACACCCCCCACGTATAAGCCAGCAAAACAGATGTGCATTTGAGGCTGAGTCGACCTAGAGGAGGCCCACGGTGAATCGACACCGGCGTGGTCCGTGAGCGGGAATCGAACTTGGGTCGCCGGGTTCGTAGCGCAGCGCGCAGACCGCTGCACCACCGCTCCCCACAGACACACACACAGACTCGGACACACACACTCGGACACACACACAGACTCCGACACACACACACAGACTCCGACACACACACACAGACTCCGACACACACACAGACTCGGACACACACACAGACTCGGACACACAGACACACTCGGATACACACACACACACACACAGACTCGGACACACACACACACACACTCGGACACACAAACATTCGGACACACACACAGACTCCGACACACACACACAGACTCCGACACACACACACACACACTCGGACACACTCACACTCGGACACACACACAGACTCCGACACACACACACAGACTCCGACACACACACAGACTCGGACACACACACAGACTCGGACACACAGACACACTCGGATACACACACACACACAGACTCGGACACACACACACAGACTCCGACACACACACAGACTCGGACACACACACAGACTCACACACACACACACAGACTCGGACACACACACACTCGGACACACACAGACTCGGACACAGACTCCGACACACACACACAGACTCGGACACACACACGGACTCCGACACACACACACACTCGGACACACACACACTCGGACATATACACACAGACTCGGACACACATACACACTCGGACATATACACACACACAGGGGCACACACACACAAGGACACACACAACAACAACAACAACCGCCATTCACCACTAAGTGGCGGTGACGTCACCACGACGCTTGTGCCAGGCCATGTGCACCTTGAGGCCACGTGAAGTGTCGAACGCCCGCGGGCAGGAGGTCACGGGGCAGACCCAGGTGCCACGGGTCGACTGACTGAGATGACTGGCTGGTGCACCACCTGTGCCCCCTACTGTGCCAACCTGCTGTGCTTTAGCCACCCCGCGCTCCGCTCATTGTTGTGAGCGTCGCTCCTCCGCCCTCCGTTGTTGTTGGAGGGCGACTGCCTCCAACTGCCCAATAGCGTCCTTCATGAGCCTCCTCCACAGAGGCCGATCTTGACACCGCTGGTACCAGTCATCGGCAAGTCCACTCAGCTCCACGTCCTCCTGTACCACATCACTCCATCTCTTCTATAACCCGTGCCGCGCCCGTTTAGCCCCCTCGATCCGGCCGAACAAAAGCTGTTTCAGCATGCGATGGCTGGGCATGCGGGCTACATGACCAAGCCAACGCAGCCTTGCCTGCCGGAGGAGCTCACCGATGGGACCTTGCCCAGATCTTTCAAAGATTTGTGAGCTCCTCACACAATCCAGCCTGGTTAAACCCAGAATGGATCGTAGGCAGGCTAGCCTAAACGTTTCTAACCGGCGAAGATGTTCCATTAGTGGGGTCCACGTTTTCAAGCGTAGAGAAGGGAGGGAATGACCGTGGCCGAGAAGACCTGAAGCTTATTGCGGAGCGACAGACCAGGTAGCTTCCACACAGCGTTACGCAACCGATGAAACGATATTGCCGCTCGACTGATTCGGAGTGAGACCTCTGCTGTTAAACTGGAGCCGCTCATGAGCACACTGCCCAGGTATGGGAAACTCTCCACCCTCTCCAGAACTGCCCCATTGCCGATTGGGAGTTGTGGGGGTGGAGTGTCCGATGATACAAAATACCCAGGCAGGTGCTTAGTTTTGGTGGGGCTGATGGTAAGGCCCCATCTCTTAGTGGCACGCTCCAGTCCCAGCAGCAGCGTCTCCAACTCCTCCTCTGAATGAGCAGCTATTACCAAATCATCGGCATACATAACGTGGTTGAGCAATAGGGAGCCATCCCTTGACCGCACCCGGGCATCGATCAGTCTCCCATTATATCTGTACCATATGGAGATTCCCCCGGTACAGCTATTGAAGGCTTCACGAACTACGTGGTCAAAATAGATGTTAAATAATGTGGGAGCCAGAGGACATCCCTGTCGCACCCCAAGGTGTACAGGGAATGGCTCTGACTCCCGGTCACGTAGTTTTACCCGGGCCCGCTCACCATCATGAAGGTCCTTAATGATCGTGAGCAGATGGTCAGGGACTCCAAAAGCACGAAGAACAAGCCAGAGCCCAGGCCTACTGATGGTATCATAGGCCTTGACCAGGTCAATAAAGCAGGGATGTAGGTCTTGTTGGAATTCCATACACCTCTGCTGTAGCATACGGACAGAAAATATGGCATCTGTGCAGGACCGCCCTTTCCTGAAACCGCATTGGGGCTCCGCAAGCCTCTCCTCAGCGTGCCTGGCAAGGCGATGTTGAATAATTCTTGCCAGGACCTTTCCCGGCACACTGAGGAGTGAGATGCCCCTGTAGTTGTTACAGTCTGTGCGGTCCCCCTTCTTAAAGAGGGGGACCACCAAGGCATCCTTCCAATCCTGTGGAATCCGTCCAGTGGTCCAGATTGTTGTTATGATGTCATATAGGGCAGTCTGTGCACAAACGCCACGCTCCCTCAGCATTTTGCTTGGCAGATCATCTCTGCCCGGTGCCTTTCCTGGTCTCAGACTCCGGATCGCCTTCAATACTTCCTCAACAGATGGCACCTCAGCCAGCCACTCACAGGGGGTGACTTCTTCCAATATTTGAGGCACCGCAGCCTCAGCAGGGTCATCCCCACTTTGTGCCACGATGTTTTCCTGGCTGAGGGATTTCCCCTCCCCCAGGACCTCACAGAAATGCTCAGCAAATCTGCAAACCTGTTCCTGGGGGTCGGAGATTGGATCACCGTTTTTTCCCCTAATGATGGTAATCGGTGTGGCGCTGCAGGTTACTTTTCTGATGGTGTTAAATAGAGATTTGTGATCACGGGCCACTGAGGCAGACTCCATCTCCTCAGCAACCCGCGACCACCACCCATCCTTGCAGCGCCTCACGGCTCTCCGAACCTCCGAGCGAAGGCTGCGGTAAGCCTCTTCATTCTCTGACGTGGGATTCTGTAGCCGATGACAGTGGGCCTGTCGCTTTTTCTCAACCATCCTGAATACCTCCTCTGTCAGCCAGGGTCTCTGGGGAGGTCTGGACCGCGTACCCAAAGCAGCCATTGCAGCTGCATGAGTCACAGTCCTAAACCTCGCCCATTGACCCTCGACATCAGGAGGAGTGGGGGACGATGGCAACCCCAGCCGCAAGCGATGATGAAATTCTCGCTTGCAACTTTCATCAGATAACTGAGACACACACACACTCACACACTCACAGACATACACACACAGACACACACACTCACAGACACACACAGACACACACACACACAGGCACACACACAGACACACTCACACAGACACACACAGACACACAGACACACACACTCACACACACACAGGCACACACACACAGACACACACACTCACAGACACACACAGACACACAGACACACACAGACACACACTCACACACACACAGGCACACACACAGACACACACACACACAGTCACACACAGACACACACACACACAGACACACACACTCACAGACACACACAGACACACACACACAGACACACACTCACACACACAGACACACACACACAGACACACACACTCACACAGGCACACACACACAGACACACAGACACACACTCACATAGGGCTACGTCAGACATTCATCTTTGTTCCTCCCCAATTACGGGGCTGCTGCTGTTTCCTGCCGACGGAAACTGGCGTAGCTCAGCAGAGTATCTCATATTTATACAACTGTGGAATATACAGGATAACGTAATGTAAATAGATGCTCTGTCTTTTAACAACAACAACAACAACACACGAGACAATGACAAAGAGTCCCCGTATAGCCTGTAACAGACTGTTGGGGCAAGTGCTGTTAGCGGGTGACACCTATGAAGGCCGGCACGGCACACGAGGGGGTGGGTGGCCAGCACCACGCCCGGCCGCCTTTGTCTCCTCAGTGGCGATGTTTACTACACATCGCACCGGGTACTCATTTGAGGATGTCATGGGGAGGTCTTCATCCAGCGGTGGATTGACCAGACAGATTACGTCATGCCAATCGTATGCAAAACAAGACACGCAGCTCCACTATTACCCCCCACCGCCACCCACCACCACGGAGCGTTTAAATCTCTCGTTGCAAATAAAAAAAAATATAGAAATGAAAAAATAAATACGTGAATAAAATATGTAAAACAAAAAAATACATATATATTTAAAAAAACACACACAAAAAACCATATTTTCCCACCGCTTTACGTAAGGGGAGT